>NC_090829.1:97604798-97907828 GCF_028021215.1 Eschrichtius robustus | reverse complement strand
AACCTATGGGATGCAGCAAAAACAGTTCTAAGAGGGAAGTTTATAGCAATACAAGCCTACCTCAAGAAACAAGAAAAATCTTTATTAAACAATCTAACCTTACACCTAAAGGAACTAGAGAAAGAAGAACAAACAAAACCCAAAGTTAGCAGAAGGAAAGAAATCATAAAGATCAGAGCAGAAATAAATGAAATAGAAACAAAGAAAACAATAGCAAAGATCAATAAAACTGAAAGCTGCTTCTTTGAGAAGATAAACAAAATTGATAAACCATTAGCCAGACTCATCAAGAAAAAGAGGGAGAGGACTCAAATCAATAAAATTAGAAATGAAAAAGGAGAAGTTACAATAGACACCGCAGAAATACAAAGCATCTTAAGAGACTACTACAGGCAACTCTATGCCAATGAAATGGACAACCTGGAAGAAATGGACAAATTCTTAGAAAGGTATAACCTTCCAAGAGTGAAACAGGAAGAAATAGAAAATACAAACAGACCAATCACAAGTAATGAAATTGAAACTGTGATTTAAAATCTTACAACAAACAAAAGTCCAGGACCAGATGGCTTCACAGGTTAATTCTATCAAACATTTACAGAAGAGCTAACACCCATCCTTCTCAAACTCTTCCAAAAAACTGTAGAGGAAGGAACACTCCAAAACTCATTCTATGAGGCCACCATCACCCTGAGACCAAAACCAGACAAAGATACTACAAAAAAAGAAAATTACAGACCAATATCACTCATGAATATAGAAGCAAAAATCCTCAACAAAATACTAGCAAACAGAATCCAACAACACATTAAAAGGATCATACACCATGATCAAGTGGGATTTATCCCAGGGATGCAAGGATTCTTCAATATACGTAAATCAATCAATGTGATACACCATATTAACAAACTGAAGAAGGAAAACCATATGATCATCTCAATAGATGCAGAAAAAGCTTTTGACAAAATTCAACACCCATTTATGATAAAAACTCTCTAAAAAATGGGCATAGAGGGAACCTACCTCAACATAATAAAGGCCATATATGACAAACCCACAGCAAACATCATTCTCAAAGGTGAAAAACTGAAAGCATTTCCTCTAAGATCAGGAACAAGACAAGGATGTCCACCTTCACCACTATTATTCAAAATAGTTTTGGAAGTCCTAGCCATGGCAATCAGAGAAGAAAAAGAAATAAAAGGAATACAAATTGGAAAAGAAGAAGTAAATCTGTCACTGTTTGCAGATAACATGATACTACACATAGAGAATCCTAAAGATGCCACCAGAAAACTACTAGAGCTAATCAATGAATTTGGTAAAGTTGCAGGATACAAAATTAATGCGCAGAAATCTCTTGCATTCCTGTACAGTAATGATGAAAAATCTGAAAGAGAAATTAAGGAAACACTCCCATTTACCACTGCAGCAAAAAGAATAAAATACCTAGGAATAAACCTACCTAGGGAGACAAAAGACCTGTATGCAGAAAACTATAAGACACTGATGAAAGAAATTAAACATGATACCAACAGATGGAGAGATATACCATGGTCTTGGATTGGAAGAATCAATTTTGTGAAAATGACTATACTACCTAAAGCAATCTACAGATTCAATGCAATCCCTATCAAACTACCACTGGCATTTTTCACAGAACTAGAACAAACAATTACACAATTTGTATGGAAACACAAAAGACCCCAAGTAGCCAAAGCAGTATTTAGGGAAAAAAACGGAGCTGGAGGAATCAGACTCCCTGACTTCAGACTATACTAAAAAGCTACAGTAATCAAGACAATATGGTAGTGGCACAAAAACAGAAATATTGATCAGTGGAACAAGATAGAAAGCCCAGAGATAAACCCACGCACCTACGGTCAACTAATCTATGACAAAGGGGGCAAGGATATACAGTGGAGAAAAAACAGTCTCTTCAATAAGTGGTGCTGGGAAAACTGGACAGCTACATGTAAAAGAATGAAATTAGAACAATCCCTAACACCATACACAAAAATAGACTCAAAATCAATTACAGACCTAAATGTAAGACTGGACACTTCTTAGAGGAAAACATAGGAAGAACACTCTTTGACATAAATCACAGCAAGATCTTTTTTGATCCACCTCCTAGAGTAATGGAAATAAAAACAAAAATAAACAAATGGACCTAATGAAACTTAAAGGTTTTGCACAGCAAAGGAAACTACAAACAAGATGAAAAGACTAACCTCAGAATGGGAGAAAATATTTGCAAACGAATCAATGGACAAAGGATTAATCTCCAAAATATATAAACAGCTCATGCAGCTCAATATCAAAAAAACAAACAACCCAATCCAAAAATGGGCAGAAGACCTAAATAGATATTTCTCCAAAGAAGACATACAGATGGCCAAGAAGCACATGAAAAACTGCTCAGCATCACTAATTATTAGAGAAATGCAAATCAAAACTACAATGAGGTATCGCCTTACACCGGACAGAATGGGCATCATCAGAAAATCTACAAACAATAAATGCTGGAGAGGGTGTGGGGAAAAGGGAACCCTCTTGCACTGTTGGTGGGAATGTAAATTGATACAGCCACTATGGAGAACAGTATGGAGGTTCCTTAAAAAACTAAAAATAGAATTACCATATGACCCAGCAATCCCATGCAGAGAAAACCTTTGTAATTCACAAAGATACATGCACCCCAATGTTCATTGCAGCACTATTTACAATAGCCAGGACATGGAAGCAACCTAAATGCCCACTGACAGATGAATGGATAAAGAAGATGTGGTACATATACACAGTGGAGTATTAGTCAAAAAAGAAACGAAATTGGGTCATTTGTAAAGACGTGGGTGGACCTAGAGTCTGTCATACAGAGTGAAGTAAGTCAGAAAGAGAAAAACAAATATTGTATATTAACGCATATATGTGGAACCTAGAAAAAATGGTACAGATGAACCGGTTTGCAGGGCAGAAGTTGAGACATAGATGTAGAGAACAAACGTATGAACACCAAGAGGGGAAAGCGGGTGGGGGTGGTGGTGTGATGAATTGGGAGATTGGGATTGACAGATATACACTGGTGTGTATAAAATGGATGACTAATAAGAACCTGCTGTATAAAAAAATAAATGAAACAAAATTCAATAATTCAAAAAACATAAAACAAACAAAAAAATGTTAAAAATGTCACATTGCATTCAGCTTCTCCTAATTGATCCTATTTAGAGATTTCTGCAGCCCACAGTGTATCACAGAAAAATCAAAATGAAATATTATGATGGATGTGTGTATTTTTATGGAGCAGGGAATTAGGGTGTCATATTCATCTCCTGGACGACATCCATTGCCAGTTGGCTAAGCTTAAGATATTCTGAACACTAGTCTTGCCAGAATTCTGCCCCCGCAACCTGGCTGACAGCTTTATCAACAACCAGGAGGCAGAACAGGCCCCAGCCTGGCTTCCCATCTCTGTAGTGCCAACTGCAGTTTGAATGTTTGGGCTTCAGCAGTAACAGAAGCAGACAGGCCCTAAAGATCTAAAGTGAACAGATACTGCTTTTACTAACAACAATAATGAAAAAACCAATCTCTGACATTCAGAATGTGCATGCACTTTTAAGGCAATGATGGCTTAAGCAATCAGTAATATAAATTCCTCAGTGATATTTACTGAATATTGTATTTGAAATATCAGTAATCATTACGTTAGGAAATAAAAATCACCTTCCTTACACAAATATACCTTTTAAGTTTCTAGAAGGTAAACCATACCAAGAAGAAGAGAATAATGAACAGAGCAATGGATCAGGCCAGATATGTCAAATCCCTCTTCACCTGCATGAATAGTCAAAGCTGAGTAAGATGACACACTATAGAAAGATCCTGTAAAGAAAGTTGATGCAAACTTATTATTCCTAAACTCTTTTTGTTGAATGAAGTAATGCTAGTTATTCCAAGTTGTCCAACAAGCTTCTCTATTATTCACCCATCAGTTTCCCAAAGAGGTTGGCTGGAGGTGACAAGAGGGAAATGACATCAGCAAAGATCCCCCAAAGAGACAGCTAAGCAGTTCAGTCTCAGCAGTTTTGTTTCAGGGGCAAGGTTGTTCCAGAGGCAAGACTGGCCAGAAAGTTGCAACTAGCTGCTTGTAGGAACAAGCTAGTAAGCAGTAAAATATTATTAAATTTATTGTTATTTAATAATGAGATTTGGCTAAAAGATAGGTAAGACATCCATTAGGTAGAAATCATAAAAAAATACTAGAAAATAACAAGTGTTGGCAAGGGTGTGGGGAAATTGGAATCCTTGTTGCATTGTTGGTGGGGATGTAAAATGGCATAGCCACTGTGGAAAACAGTATGGCAGTTCCTCAAAAGTGAAATATAGAATTACCATATGATCCAGCAATTCCACTTATGGGTATATACCCAAAAGAACTGAAAACAAGGACTCAAACAGATACTTATACACTAATGTTTATAGCAGCATTATTCACACTAGCCCAAATGAGGAAACAACCCAACTGTCCATCAACAGATTAATGGATAAACAAAGTGTGGTATACATGTAAAATGGAATATTATTGACCTTTAGAAAGGAATGAAATCTTGATACATATTACAATATGGATGAATCTTGCAAACATTATGCTAAGTGAAATAAGCTGGACACAAAAGGACAAGTATTATATGATTCCACTTACATGAGGTGCCTGAAGTAGGTAAATTCATGAAGACAGTAAGAAGAATAGAAGACACCAGGTGCTAGGGCTGGGGAGTTATTATTTAAAGGCTATAGAGTTTCTGTCAGGGATGATAAAAAAGTTCTGGAAATGGATAGTGATGATGGTTGCACAACAGTGTGAATGTTTTTAATGCCACTGGATTGTACACTTAAAATTTAAAATGGTAAGTTTTAAGTTATATGTATTTTACCACAATAAAAAAAATAGAAAAAAATTAATCCATTGAATACTTAAAGAACCTGATTTAAATTTTTTCTCTTTCATTTAATTTTTTATTCTTCCCCATAAATTAAAAATTTTAACAAGAGCTAAGTATAGAAAGTGGATCTTAGAAGACAGGCACATGTACTTGGTACCATTTTCTTTGTTTTCTTTGCTCTATTTGATTAGTGCCTGTGCTAATACAAAGGATTAGACTCACACAAATCAAGATCTTACCCAGTATCAAGTTTTCATAATGCTGTAAAAGAGTCAGGTAATCCATGGGCTCAGACAAAGCAGAGAGGATTTGGGGATATTGAGGTGGCTCCCCTTCTTATGATGAGCACTCACTCTCTGGTCCAAAATGATAGATGAGCTCTCCAACGGAGGATATATGGGGTTATCTCACAGAGTAAGGGAACATTTTATTTATGATACATCTCTGTTTTATACCCTAGCTTTCATGTCAGTTTTCAAGGACATCTTACTAAGAGCACTCCTGCTAGCATAGATCATTAGCCTAATTACCTAAAGGTCCAGAATCACATTGCCTAGGATTGGGTTACCTGCCTTCTTCCCCCTCATCCTAGGTGGAGCGTCCCCTGGTAGTCAGGGGCAAACTGGGTCACAGTTCAGTTACATTAAGTCCTTCCTCATCATTAACAAATTTATTCTGATTGCACACATGAACTAGTATGTACATATTTGTCTTTAGAAATAATCATTTAATGTACAAACCTGCTATGATATTTTCATGGGAGTTTCTACTCCTAAAGCTTGATGTCTAGACCTCTACATTAGGAACACTCGCCAGACAAGTGCATCAAATATCACCTGGTGAGGGTGAGAAGGAAAAGACTGGGTTTCTAAGTCCTTACATAGCTCAACAAGGTCTCAGATCCAACGATTCAGAGGTAAGGAGCTACAGGCAATGAAAACCTAAAGTAAAAGGAACATTGCTTTCACATCAATCACATTTCAGGCCAAAAGGCATTGAAGGAATGGATGCTTTGTTGCCTCAGAAGGGTTTTCCAGGGTCTGCATAGTTTATTCCATCTTTCCCATTCTCTGTTGTTAACCTTTCACATCAGAGTTTTTGTTCTCCACCTCCCTGCTTGGACTGCAGGATTCAGACATTTCTTTGCATCCCAGGTCAACCTTGCCTTTAACAGGAACATAAATTTCTCCTTGCCCAAAATTCTTGGTTTGGCCTCAGCCCATTCCGTCCAGGTCCCACCTCTCGAGACATGAGGCTGGGTCAGAGGACTAGGTCTCCCACAGATCTGGGAGGAAAACCTGGATAAAACTGGTGGCAGCAGCAGCTGCCACCCCAACCTGACCACCATGCAGAAAACTTGGCCCTTTCACCATCACTTGCCCTCAGTACAGGGCTTCTCTCTGCTCTGTTCCTCCTACTGAACCAAATCTTTTGCAAATGTGGGCAAAACAGCAGTAGCAGGGAGAAGCCTAGGCCCTTAAAACTCTCCTCAAAGTGTCTTAAAACTCTCCTCAAAGTTCCCTGATGGTGGTGGTGAGTCTGGACTCTACCATCACTACCTAAAATTCTGAGATTAATAGTGGCACCAGGGAGCCACAGGAATGGAACCAAAGCTGGTGCCTCGGTTGTGACTATATAGTGTTCCTAATTAATCCCATCTGGCTTCATATAATTATCTAAGCAGAAGTGCTCTTGGCATTATTTGAATCACAGATTTAGCTCTGGCTTCTGCTGGTAGCTATAGAGCCCTTTCTTCAAAGCATGTAGCAATGCAAGCAGAAGGAATAATTTGCTTCTTATAGACATATGCCCTGGACAAGAGACATCTTCTGGGTGAGATACTACCAGAAACATAATCCATAACCACTAAAAAAATCCTTTCTGTAAATAGTGCCAAATGCAATTTTAAAAACCTTATAAATCATGATAGTTTAAAAAATGAATGGCACATCATAGTTTACAAAGTATTTTCACCAATTTTCCCATTTGAAAGGAAGATAGGGAGTGAATATCACAACTTCAAACTAAAAATAACAGAAGGAGAATTGGCTTTAACTGGGAAGAAGAAAGAGTTAAGATCCTCCCTCTCACCAAGAAATAACAGGGGAAATAAATAAGAAGACAAACAACCTAAGACCAAACTTCAACATCAATTATATATGTGCCCCTGTCAAGGGGACTATGATATGTAGTCCCAACATGCTTTGTAGTAGGATTCACCTGGGTTCAGGTATTTCTGGAATTCTGATTATACAGGCTTTTCAGAAACTTATACTGCTAGACAATTCACTCATGGGAAGAAAACGATATGGTTTAAGCTATAGAATATGTTTTCAAGAACTGCTATGTTGTGATCATACCTGTCCCTTATAATCTTTACATTTCAGTTTCTGAAGAAAGAAAAGCAGGATTTTCACTTTATTTATATGCATCAGAGAAGTGCAGGAAAACGTATCCATGAAACTTACTGTGGTTGACAATCTGCTTAGTTGCAGCAATGTGTTTGATATGGGCTCTGGACACAAAGCAAACCCCCATAGTAGAAAATGACAACTGATGCTTTTGCCAAAGCCTGCCAGTGGCTGGTGACCATGACCTGCCTAATCCTGAGTGCTTGTCTCTTAGTGGTGGTTCCCTGTGTATGTGTGTGTCCCACCAGAGTTATCTGGGTGGGTGGTCTATGAAATATTTGGAATTTATGGCCAACCTTGCCTACAGACAGGCAACTACTTTAAATGCCATTGCTTGCTGTTTGATTGTGGAGTGGTACCTGGTTAATTCTCCCCAGAATCAAATCAAACACTAATAATGCTATGAGATTCTGGTTACTATTAGTATAATTCATTATGTGCAAGGGTAAGACTTGCCAACACATAAAACATGTCCTTCAGAGCCAAGGTGAAAAGGGAAGCAAGCATTCTTTGCCACTTCTTCAAAAAAGAAGAGGAAAGAAGAAAGTGAGATACTATCCTGTGTAAGCCCATAGATAGCTTCTCTTTTCTGCTAACAGTTTTATTCTCTCTCCAGAGTTCTAATGTATGTCAAACCACTGCATAATATTTCTCAAATTTTTAAATGTCAATAAGAATTTCAAAACAAAACAATCTATTTTTGAAAAAGAAATCTTTTCTCATTGTGAAAATAATTATTCAAATGCCATACTAAGCCATTATACCTTCAATTTAGAAAATGTAAATACCCTTGGAAGAATAATACCATAATGTATTTGACATTATTTACACTTAGTATGAATGAAGGCTATGAGAATTGGCTTTTACTGGGAAGAAGAAGGAATTAAGACACTAACTCATCAAGGAAGAACAGAAGACTGAAAGTAAAGGAATAGAAAAAAATAACCCATGCAAATGAAAATGAAAAGAAAGCTGGGATAGCAATACTCATATCAGAAAAAACGGATTTTAAAATAAAGTCTGTAACAAAAGACAAAGATGACCATAATATAATGATAAAGGGGTCAATCCAAGAAGATGATATAGCATTCATAAATATATGTGCATTTAATATAGGAGCAACTAAATATATAAAGCAAATATTAACAGACATAAAGGGAGAAATTGACAGTAATACAATAATAGTAGGATACTTGAATATACCACTTACATCAGTGGACAGATCAACCAAACAGAATATTAATAAGGAAACAGTGGCCTTAAATGACACATTACACCAGATGGTCTTAATAGATATCTGTAGAACATTCTATCAAATAAACAAACAAAAAACCCCAGCAGAATACACATTCCTTTCAAGTGCACATGGAATTTTCTCCAGGATAAATAACATGTTAGGCCACAAAACAAGTCTCAATAAATTTAGAAAATTTAAATTATTTACATTAAACAACTTTTCCAACCACAACAGTATGAAACTAGAAATCAATTACAGGAAGAAAAATGGAAAAAACACAGACATGTAGAGACTAACATCTTACTAAGAAAAGAGTGAATTGACAAAGAAATGAAAGACGAAATCAAAAAATACCTTGAGATGAATGAAAATAGAAATGCAAAGTTCTAAAATCTATAGGACACAGCAAAAGCAGTTCTAGGAGGAAAGTTTATAGTGATACAGGCCTACCACAAGAAACAGGATAAATCTCAAATAAACAACCTAACTTTCCATCTAATAGACTTAGAAAAAGCCCAAAGTTTACAGAAGGAAGGAAATAATAAAGATCAGAGCAGAAATAAATAGAGACCAAAAAAAAAAAAAAAAAACACAATAGAAAAGATCAATGAACCTAAGAGCTGGTTTTTTTGAAAATATAAACAAAATTGATAAACCTTCAGCCAGACTCACTAAGAAAAAAAGAGAGGCCAAATAAACAAAATTAGAGGTGAAAAAGAATGAAGTAATAGAAAAAGCCACAGGTACCATGAAGTGGCCGGTCCACCATGGTATAGTTTAAGGCTGTCACCTAATGGAAAGGTTTATAGAGCAAATGTTCTCTCAATACTTAAAGCACAACCTGAATGTCATTACTTTCTTTTGATTAAATCTCCACTAAATGCTCCTGAAAATAGAATATACTACTGAAATATGGTTTGAGTACTTCAATATTCCAGGCTTGTACATAGCCATGCGGGCTGTGCTTGCATTAACAGCATCCTGAGCAACAAGACATGTAGGAAAACTGATAGTGACTGGTATTAAGGTGCTGTCACTCCTGTCCTTTCTGTGGTTACAGGACATGTGATTGGCAGCTGAGGTAAGCACATTCCAGTCACAAGGTGAGCTGTACTGTATTTCATTCAGCAACTACTGAGAGGCCAAGAAGTAGGAATTCCTCTAGGGCAATCCCTGGAAACAGCTATGGAAGTAAAGTAGTGCTACAGTTATGTCTGCCCAGATTTACTAAAAGAATTTAACAAGTATGACACAGAGGGGCCAAGTAGATAAAACAGTATACTAGAATCAAGGCAATCTCAAAGAAAGAATTTTCCATTGACGTTGGTTACGACAGATCTTTGGAACCTGAAATCTTTTTTCATCCAGAATTTGCTAATCTAGAATTTACCTACCTAACAAGTAGTAAATGAAGTAATTCAGCATTATCTTATTGGTGTCAGAGTTCTCTCTACAAGGATACTGACCTCACTTAACTGGATGTGCAGAGACTTTGAGTGTCACTCTTATATTTTGAAAGAAAAAAATGACCAAGTAAAAAGTACATTTCAAAAAGTAGCTTCATACACAACAATGTGAATGTATTTAATGCCACTGATCTGTACACTTAAAAATGGCTAAAATGGTAAATTTCATGCTATATGTTACCACAATAAAAGACTTAAAAATTTTTTTTTAACTTTAAGAGGCCTCATGACACTTGCCCTTACTCATTCATGGGTCAAGGAATTCCAGTAATTAGGAAATGCTACCCTCCACACTAAAAGAAAATTGGTTTTTGTTGCAAGTGTTTTAGAACTAAGAAGCTAGTACAGTTGACCCTTGAACAACAAGGGTTTGAACTGCGCAGGTCCACTTATATGTGGATTTTTTTTCAATAGTAAATACTACAGTTCTACACAATCTGTGGTTGATTTAATCCATAGATGTGCAACCACGTATATGGAGGAACCACATATACGGAGGAACTATGAAGGACTGACTATAACTTGTACACGCATTTTTCACTGAGTGGAGGGTCCACGCCCCTAACCCCACATTGTTCAAGGGCCAACTGTCTATTGGATTAAGTTTAATTCCTTGGACTCTTTTTCTTGATAAAAAAAAAAAATTTTTTTTCTTTTCAAAATAAAACAGCCTGTTGGATCTTTTTTTTCTAAAAAACAAAGCAATGTTCACAACATTCAGGTATTACCACACCAGTTTCAGCCTCTGTTTATTGAAATTTCTTCCTGGTTCACATGTCTAAGCACATGCCACTGACCCAACCTGTGAGAGGCAGACACAAAGTGGTGTTGCAGGTGCAAACAGTTGTCTACTTTGACTGCTCTTCTAACTCCTCTCCTACGACAGAAATCACTGGCAATGCCAATTAAATCTCTATCAGCTGATTTTGGGGTGGTTCTAATGCACCTCTTTGTTCCCTCTTTGTTCCCTCTTTGTTCTTTTTTTCTTTTCTCTCTCTTTTTTACTTTATTTTATTTTTTTGGTGGGCTTTGTGTCTGGCTTCTCTCACTTAACAAGGTTTATCCACGTGTAGCATGTATCAGAACTTCATCCCTTTTCATGACCTTAGTCATTTCAGGCAGCTATAACAAAATACCATAGACTGGGTGACTTAAACAACATTTATTTCTCATCGTTCTGAAGCCTGTGAAGTCCACGAAAAAGGGGCTAGCAGATTGGAGATTTGGTTCTTGGTGAGGGCCCTCTTGCTGACTTGCAGATGGCCAACTTCTCACTGGATCCTCACATGGCAGAGAGAAGATGCTTTAATGTCTTTTCCTTTCCTCATAAGGATACCAATCCTATTATGTGGGCTCCACTCTCATGAGCCCATGTAAACCTAATTACCTTCCAAAGACCTCCTCTCTTCACATCATCACATTGGGGGTAATGGCTTCAATATTTGAGTTGCGGTGGGGGGAGTAGGGGAGACAGAAACATTCAGTCCATAACATGACCCAATAATATACCATTGTACAAACAATACTACATTTCATTGATTCATTCATTAGTTGACAAGCATTTGGGTTATTTCCACTTTTTGACTATTATGAATAATGCTGTTATGAACATTTGTGTACAAGTTTTTTGTGGCCACATGTTTCAGTTCTCTTGAGTATATACCTAGGAGAGGAATTGCTAGTTCATATGGCAGCTCCATGTTTAACCACTCAAGGAACTGCCAATCCGATTTCCCAAATGGCTGCACCATTTTACAATCCCATAAGCAATATACAAGGGTGCAATTTCTCCAAATCCTCACCAACACTTACTGTCTGTCTTTTTTATTATAACCATCCATCCTAGTGGGTGGGAAGCGGTATCTTGTGATTTTTGATTTGTATTTCCCTAATGTCTAATGATGTTGATCACCTTTTCTTGTGCTTATTGGTCATTTGTATATCTTCTTCAGAGAAATGTCTATTTGAACTTGTCATCCATTTTTAATTGGATTATTTGCCTTTTTATATTGAGTATAAGAGCTCTTTATATTTTAGATACAAGTCCCTTATCAGAGATATGATTTGCAAATATTTTTTCCCTTTTTGGATTGTCTTTTTATCTTCTTGATAGTGTCCTTTGAAGCACAAAAGTGTTTTTTTTTTAAATTTTGATGATAAATTGCTTTTTTAAAAAGTTTTTGGAGGTCTGGATCCAGAATAATGTTTTCCTAACACCTAATGAAAAGTTTCATAGAATTTTATAGCAGGTAGGAAGGTAATTCAGGTGTATAGTACAAGAAGAACAAGAGAGTTTAATTGATAATTAATTAAAGGGGAAAATATTTTGATGGGTAGAAAATTAAATTTCACATAGTTAATATATAAGAATAAAGGCTCTGTAATATATTTTTACTTCTTTTCATATGTGTAAATGCACATAAAGCAGATTGAAAGGAGTTATTTTATAAACATAAGCCAGAAGAAAAAAATCTATGCTTGCCCCTAACACTAAGTGAAACTGAAGGGAAAACAGAGTTGTTTACTCAGGTAAATATGGGGGGGATCTATAAATGATGAATAGCTTTATTAAAGAAGTTATTAACTTTATATACTGAACTACTGCTAACGACATTTTAATAAAAGTTGCTTTTGAAATAAACTTTTCTGGTTAATCTCTCCACTCTCTTTGGAATCTTTGGTAGGTAAAAAAATAAGCTAAATTCACACCTGAAAATTTTAACAGTTTATGCAGAGCATACAAAGTTAACAGCTTATAAATTCTCCTTACCTCAAGAAAGGAAATGGGCAGAAGTAACCATGAACCACTACTGTAGTCGCTCCTGCTAAAATACTTCTCCAGTGTACTTTTAGCTATTCATTTCCTTCTTTTTTCGAGTTATAACAGACATATAACATTATATTAGTTTCAGGTGTACACATAATGATTCAGTATTTGTATATATTGCTAAATGATCACCACAATGTCTAATTAATATCTATCACCACACATAGTTACAAAAAGTTGTTTTCTTGTGATGAGAACTTAAAATCTACTCTCAGCAATTTTCAAATGTACAGTATAGTATTATTAACTATAGTCACCATGCTATACATTGCCAGGACTTATTTTATAACTGGAAGTTTGTGCCTTTTGACCATCTTCATTCATTTCGCCCACCCTCCACCACCTTGCTTCTTCCACCCACCAATCCATTCTCTGTATCTATGAGTTCAGTTATAGATTTTTTTTAGATTCTACATAGAAGTGAAATTATATGGTATTTGCTTTCCTCTGTCTGACTTATTTCACTTAGCATAATGCCCTTAAGGTTCATTTGTGTTGTCACAAATGGCAAGATTTCATTCCTATTTATGGCTGAATAATATATAAATCACATTTTCTTTATCCATTCATCCATTGATGGACACAGTTGTTTCCATGTCTTGGCTATTATAAATAATGCTACAATGAACATAAGGGTGCACATATATCTTTTCAAGCTAGTGTTTCGTTTTCATCAGATAAATACCCAGAAGTGAAATTGCTGGATCATATGTAGTTCCATTTTTAATTTTTTGAGGAACCTCCATATTATTTTCCATATTGGCTGCTCCAATTTACATTCCTACCAACAGTGCACAAGGATTCCCTTTTATTCATGTTCTCACCAATACTTGTTATTTGTTGTCTTTTTGATAATAGCCATTCTGACAGGTGTGAGGTGATATCTCATTGTGGTTTTGATTTGCATTTCCCTGATGATGAGTGATGTCAAGCACTTTTTCATGTACCTGTTGTCCCTTTGTATGTCTTCTTTGGAAAAATGTGCATTCATTCACATCCTCTGCCCATTTTTTGATCAGATTGTTTTTTTGCTATTGAGTTGTATGAGTTCTTTATATGTTTTGGATACTAACCCCTTATCAGGTATATGATTTTCAAATATCTTCTCTCATTTGGTAAGTTGCCTTTTCATTTTGTTGATGGTTTCCTTTTTTGTGCAAAACCTCTCTGCTCTTTAATGATGATATTAAACACCAAGATGGCACAATTTATGGACAAATATTTTTCATAATAAAAAGTATCCTTGGGCTTCCCTGGTGGCGCAGTGGTTGAGAATCTGCCTGCCAATGCAGGGGACACGGGTTCCAGCCCTGGTCTGGGAAGATCCCACATGCCGCGGAGCAACTAAGCCCGTGTGCCACAACTACTGAGCCTGCGCGTCTGGAGCCTGTGCTCCGCAACGAGAGGCCGCGATAGTGAGAGGCCCGCGCACCGTGATGAAGAGCGGCCCCCGCTTGCCGTGACTAGAGAAAGCCCTCGCACAGAAACGAGGACCCAACACAGCCAAAAAACAAATAAATTAATTAATTTTTAAAAAAAGTATCCTTTGTATTGCTCCATTGTTGCAATAATATGACATTTAATTTTGAGAAAGATGCACTTAGGTTTTGGTGGTACTTCCAAGAAAACACTAGTTCTCAAAAAATTTTGTTATTTCTAGTTATTCCCAGGAAAAATGCTGAAACATTAAATGAATCTAAATATTAAGGGCTCCATGTGAAGCTGCATGCTAAGCCTCAGCTCTTGTGAGGCTGTGTAACACCTTGATTTTAAACTTCTAGCCTCTGTAAGAGAATACATTTCTAGAGTTTTAAACCACCAAGTTTGTAGTACTTTGTTACAGCAGCCCTAGAGAAGAATACTCTAGCTAATAGTCTCCTCATTGTTCATGAAATACATCAACCTGTTTCCCACCTCCACACCTTTGCTTAACTAGTCCGTCACCCCAAATGTCATACCTTTCACCTTTCCACTTATCCTGCCTAGCCTTCGGGACCTCTCTCAGTCCTACTTATTCCAAGCAATTTTCTCCAGCTCTTCCTACCCACTTATGCTCTTAACTGTTCATCGCAATATATATTTATATACACTCTTCTCGTACTACTTAAGGTTCTATGTCTTGTTTCCCTAAACAAATTGAAAGTTCCATGAATGCAGATTCTTATGCTGCACTTATGTAACCTTAAACTTAGCAAGCACGAAGACATATTTAATTACTGCATAGCATCAGATAAACCAAGGTAATGGGCCTCACAGCTGTAGCACCACCGATATTAAAAACCAAATCTCAGTGACCTTGCTGCAGACTCCTCCCCAGATTCTACATCTCACAGGCTGAACTGCTATAACCCAGTTAGAATGGAATGAATGAGAGCCCAGGTCATTCCCCTGTTGTGCTGCTCAGGGCTAAAATTCCACCCAAAAAGCTATTACTGTCACTTTGTCATCGTTTTGTGAAATAAAAAGGGGATCTATGAAAGGTTACCACAGCAAAGCTATAATTCCTACAGCATTATAGTAATAGTGATATCGAAGATCTTTGATGCATTTAGGTTGCAGAGGTCTGAGGTTGCTGAGCTTGATATTAATCAAAGAGAAGACTAATAGTAAAATAAAATGAATGAAACAGACCTCAAGAAAAATCTTCCAATCTTCCTTTGTGATGCAAGCATGAAGGAAACATTTTCTCAGAGTGGAATGGCTTTGAATGGATATTTGCAAATTATCTTTCTTTTCTTCCTTCTTTGTTCCCAGCCAATGGCTTTAGATAAACTCTGTTATCATCATATCTTCTTACGTACCTATTTTCAGGAGTCTCAGGTAAGAACCCATGACCCACCTCCTTGCAAAATGTAGGAAAGCTAACTGGCTGCAGGGAAGAACCTTGAATGCAGTTATGGACCAACTGTCAAAGATGCTGTTAGGACAAGGTACACACAAGACACTTCCTCCTCTGGCCTCTCTTGTTAATACAATATGAGTTATGATGGGACTAAGGGGGTGGAACTGGGAAGTTACATTATCAAGACAAAGTCTTCATGGAAGTTCCCCTCTCTGAGTCAGACTTGGGCCAGGACATTGTCTGCCTCCCATGGAATAGTGGAATCCACGTGATCAAAAAAATCTTAGGGATTCTCCAAGCCAAGAAGTCATTGCCTCCCCTAAATTATCCCAGAATCCAAAGGGGAATGGCCACTAGATCCTGATGAAACAACTCTTTAACCTACCACCAAGACTAGCTGAGCAAAGATTTCACACCCAGCCACCATGAGTCCCATGGAGAGGACTCCACAATTCATTAACCCTTTTCTGCTATCCTCCCCACCAAGGGTCACAGCCACCGGAGCTACAGAACTGCCACAGTGAGAGTTTTCCCTCTCTTCTATTTTATACATGGTCAGCATGAATTCCCAGAAAAACTGAGTCTCAAAAGACTCTCACAATTTCTCCCTCTTTCCCTCCCTCTCCTTCTCTCACTCTCACTCTCTCTCTCTCTCTCTGTGTCACACACACACACACACACACACACGCAAGCATGTATGCATTTGAAGGGCTTGATTTGGCTCATTATTTCCTTTTCCATAATTTCTATTCATTCAATAGGTTACCAAGTATCAAAAAAAAAAAAAAAAAACTCTTCTAAGACACTGGGAAAAAAGCTTTGGCCTCATGGTGTGTCAATGTTTATGATATGCAGGGTCCTCTTGCTCTGTCTGTGGGTATAGCACACACACGCACAGAGCTGGCTAGATGGCTGACAGGCACGAATGTCACCAGCCACCACCTTGCTGGGTCTCCAGGCCTTCACAGTGAATTGTCTCTCAGGGACCTACAGTCTTTCCTGAAGTCTGATCTCTATTGTCAACACTCCAGGTCTACAAATAATTTTGTACATTCTAGAATAGTGGTTCTCAACCTGGGTGCATGTTAGAATCACCTGGAAATTTTTATTTAAAAGGTGATGCCTGCCCATCCTAGAGATTCTGGTTTGATTGGCTGGGAATGGTCTAGGATCAGTGGATTAGTCACCAGGAGGCTATGATGTATGGCCCAGGTCAAGAGAACCTGGGGAGGTGGGGAGGGGGTCAGTGTTCCAGCCTCTTTTTCCAAAAGGCCCACAATCTCTATGTAAATTCATATTTGCAAATAGATTTGGGAGGAAAGTGAGATACTGACTAATTCCTCTCACCATAGGGATTTTAACCCTCTCTGCCCACCTATTACAACTATTTCCCTTTCAATTATAGCCAAAAGCAAATATAAAGAATTTTGTTGTAAACAACATTTTCTCCTTCCATTTACTGCCTCAGTAGGAAGATGTAACTGTTGGCATTGCATTATTATAATAAAGAGAGAAAATACACCATTCCAAGTGACATTAGAATGTGTTGATCATGCAATCTTGTCCTCTATTCACTCATTTTTACCTAAATTCACAGCAGGAAAAGGGGTCATAATTTTCCTATTTTGTGCAACTATAGGCTATTTTAATAAGAAGCAAGCATAGATAATTATCTGAAAGGTCTTCTATTATAAGAAGCAAGTCACTTCTCCTAAAAATACTAGTAAATAACACCCTTATGTGACATATAGTCATAACCCTGCTCCAAGGGAGGACAAGGCCAATTTATCAGATTTTCATCTGCCTCATTAATTCTCCACTCCTTTCAGAGCCTGCAATTTAATTGCAGAGAGAAACTATAAATGACCCTGCAGAGTGAATGTGGAAGAATTAGCCATCATCTTTATTTATGAGTTTCTAAACAAAGAAGCTAGCAAATATGAACACAGTCGATATCTCCCAGGCCACACCAACCGGGGGTAAAAAGAGGGTCACATACGTTATAAACAGGAGTTGTTGATTTTGTTCTCCATCAACTCTGCCAAAACTCTGGTTCCCTCAAAATAACTCTCAAAGAATTCTGGGAGTCTTAAGGGGCTACAGGAACTAAGGCTTGTATTTGTTATGGATGTCTGCCCTTTTCCTCTGTCCTGCTCAAGCTCACTAAAGTGAAAGTGTCTCAGACGTAGAGAACAAACGTATGGACACGAAGGGGGGAAAGCGGGGATGGGATGAATTGGGAGACTGGGATTGACATATATACAATAATACGTATGAAATAGATAACTAATGAGAACCTGCTGTATAGCACAGGGAACTCCACTTCGCTGCGCAGTAGAAACTAACACAACATTGTAAAACAACTATACCCCAATAAAAAATAAATTAACTAAATAAATAAATAAAGAGAAAGTGTCTGTTTTGGAGGACTCCAGAGTTGTGAGCTACACCATCACCACCTTTATGCCTGGAGTGGCTGCTATTACACAGCCAATGCTGCCTGACAGAGTCTATACCCGTGGAGGTTTCTCTTTTGACTCTTTCTTGGAGTCACCTTATCTTAGGACTTAAGTGTGACTCCATGACTCTGAGCTGGAGAACTATATGGATGAAAGGCATTTGCTCTGTTTAAGATCATCCCTCCTCTCTGGCTTTGCACCATTCTCCCAGAATCAAGCATTTTTGTCTTCATTTTCTCCTATGAAATTTATTATTGGAGACTCTTCAGTTTACCTATTCACCCCTCCCTACCCCTAGTCCTCCAGATGTATTCAGTCATTCATTCACTCAACAGTTAGGCACTGTTGAGGATACAACGATGGGCTGGACAGGTACAGTCTTCTCCTCATAGACCAAGTGCCATAAGCAGGTTCTCTGGTGGGGAAGTTGAGGATGCTGTGAGCACGCAAAGGACAGGCGCTTCCTCCCATATGTGTGTAGTCAAGGAGTGGTTCTCAGAGGAAAGAAACGGCCTCAGAACGGAAACTAAAAGAAGGAGCAGGAGCTGGGCAGGCAAGGCAGAGCAAGAGCCAGGGCGCAGAGAGAGAGTACTGGGAGGTGGGGCAAGGAAGGGGCAACTCCAGACATAAAGAGCATCATATACAAAGTCTCAGAGGTTAGGTAGAACATTGAGAATTCCAAAGATAATCCCAGAAGACTCACTTCCATCAGAAGTTTTACCTTTCTGCACCAATAACTTGTAATCAGAAAGGGGAAAAAACAGCTGATTGGGCTTGTTCTTCTGAGTGGTTTTTTTTGAGGTGTTAATTAAGTAGGGACAGGCTCTGAAGTCAGATGGAAATAGAGTTGCCAGATAAACTACAGAATGCCCAGGTAAATTTGAATTTCAGATTATATATATATATATATATATATACATATATATATATATATATATATACACACATATATATGTATATATATACATATATATATTCAAAAAATAAAAAATAATTTTTAGTACAAATATCTCAAATATTGCATGGTATATACTAAAAGTTATTTGTTGTTTATCTGGAATTCTAATTTAACTGGATGTACTATATTTTTATTTGCTAAATCTGGCAACCATAGACCATGAAAATGATCAAAAACTTGGTCACATTCACTGGAAAATCAATTGGAAAAAGAAGAGATAAGATTACAAAAGCAGACATCAATGGTAAAAACATAAAAAAAAAATGCAACTCACAGAAATAAAGATTACAGCAGGTCAAGCAAATTTCCTTGTCTGAATTCTAAGTAACTAAAACCCACGGAGAATGTCTTACAATAGCATATAGAGGGTTCTTTGCCACAAGCACTTTGTAAGAGCAGGATTGCAGAGGAAGGACCCCTAAGACTGAGTCCCCAACTCACTAGTAATTTTCAGTCCAGCCAATGAAACTGATACCAACAGAAAAGAGACCTGCAGTCATCAAACAGCAGGGTCAGCCATCCTTGGACTCCCGGTCACACACAGACAAGGTGGTGACCACATCGTGGTTCTTGAGAATTCTGGTGGGTGAAAGCACATCTAAATACATGTGTGTTTGTCTTCTGGCAGCTCATTATAATAGAGCCTTCTGCCCATGTCTTGTGGTCCAGTCTCAATACATAGGCCCCACCTCTGACTCTGAAGGAAATGGATGAGAAACCGCATGTCCACTGGGAGGAGGAAAGTTTACAACAGCAGAAAACAAACAAAATAGACCGGGAATGGGGAGCAAAAAGGATTTCTGCTTTCTTAGTCCTGATATGAAGAACAGCAGTGTTTGATGAAGAAATTAAATGGGAAGAATAAATAAATTTATTTATTCATAAATAAATTTTCCATAGATAGGCTTGTAGCAAACCTGAGTTTTTAATGGACACAAGAGAAAGACTGAAGATAGAATATTTTTCTTCTGCTGCAACTTGAATAAATTGTTGACCTTAAGTGGAAATACACTAAGTTTGAGGGCAGATGAGAACAAAACCAATAAATTTCATAGGACTGTAGTGAACACCAGATGGTGAAAAAGAGTCTTACCAAACCAGACATCTGCTTTCATCTCTAAGAGACAAGAGAGATGTACAAAATATTTTTAAAGGATACCAAAAAAAGAGGCATTAGAGATGACAGAGTGCAAAGGCGCAGCCTCAGATTTCAAATCGAGAGGTACCCGCATGGTCATTTGTCCATATATTCCTTACCCCCAGCCTTCTGCCCCAGACTCCTGAGCTTCCACAGTACCTGGTAGTCTCAGTTCTTCACATTCAATCCCAATCTGAAATTATAGTCTAGAGACCAGCTTTGAACTATTCAAAGCTGAAATGCCTAAAACCCCCTCTTCCTATTCCCTACCCCTTTCAATCCATCCTCCCCTGCAATAAAACTAAGTATACTCATTCCGGGTTCCAAGATGGAGACAGCCTCTTCTTTCCAGAAGCAGGCACAGCAGTGGGGTGGGTCATGTAGGTTGATCTTCCCACCCAGTTCTTCACATCAAGTTAAAATAAAAAGTAGTTTTCACTCATGAGGTTCATATGTTACACTAGACTTGAATATATATGTTGCATTTTTTTTGCAATTAAAAAGTAGGGTTATTTGGAGACATTCCAAAACATATAACCAAAAAAAAGGAAAGTCATGCTTTGCTTGTATGAAACAATGTACAATAGAGGTGAGCCATGTTAAAAATAATCTCAGTTGGATGTTCTTATGAACCAAAGCTTCATTAGAAACCATGCTTTCAGATCAAATCATCTGCTGCAAAGTGTACACAGCCTTAAAACAGGTGGTTAGTTCCTATTCTTTCTTTTTTTTTAAGAAATAGTTTTCTTATTTCAAAAATAATATCAAGGGACTTCCCTGGCGGCCCAGTGGTTAAGACTCCACACTCCCAATGCAGGGGGCACGGGTTCAATCCCTGGTTGGGTAACTAAGATCCCGCATGCCCTGTGGTGCAGCCAATAAATAAATAAATAAGTAAATAAAAATTTAAAAACGAAAACAAAACAATATCAAAAGTTTGGGAAACCAAAAGCACAAAGGAGAAAATTTAAATCACCCATAATCCTATCACTTAGAAGTAACTACTATTAATTTACATGTTGTTATTTAGCCTCCTAGTCTTTGTTCTGTATTTACATAATGTTATTATAAAAATGAAATCATCCTGTGCTTATTGTTTAGTAACAACTTTACCAATAAACATATACAGGCAACATGCTTACATCATTAAATATTCTTCTAAAACACATAGGTAATTTTTTTTATTGAAGTATAGTTGATTTACAATGTGTTAGTTTCAGGTGTACAACAAAGTGATTCAGTTATACATACTTCTTCAGATTCTTTTCCATTATAGGTTATTACAAGATATTGAGTATAGTTCCCTGTGCTATACGGTAGGTCCTTGTTTTTATCTATTTTATATGTAGTAGTGTGTATCTTTTAATCAAGCACCGTAAAATATTGCACACTGAACGTAAGTGAAAAGGCACTAAATTTGAGAAGAGATGAGAACAAAACAATAAATTGATTTTGTCTTACAGATGTGCCTTAATTTATTTAACCAATCCTCCTCATTTACCAAGAATTTAGATTATTCCCCACACCAGTTCCCTTGCTCTCGCTCTCTCTTCTCTCCCCATTAGCAATAATAAATATGACATCCTTGTAGCTAACCTTTTTGCACATCTAGTTATTTCCTTGAGATAAATTCCTAGAAGTGTAAGTGCTGGGTCAAAGGGAATTTACTATGCTTCCTGAACCAAATGTTTCTGTTTTCCTCCTGAATTTTTCTAGAATTAAGCAAGATCTCCACATGGGCCATTTTGGTGATATATGCAGTTTACAAGCATATTTCTTCTTGCATAATTCATTTACAATTTCTAATTTCATTCTACCAAGTGGCAGATGTTAAACACATGTCTATTAAATTTTTTAAAAAATCAGTCACCGTAACCTTCTTATGCTGACAGCTCCAGTCATTTCCAGTTCATTAAACTGTATCGCAAAATTAAATCAATTCATGAAAGCAACTAAACCTTGTAAAAGCAAGAAAGAGCTCATTTCTGTCCAAAGTAGTATAGAGAACTGTATTACTCTTAAATCTGAAGTCAGTGCAGGCACACACAACAACATGAATAAATCAACAGGCATTGTGCTGAGCAGATGAAGCCAGACACAAAAGAGCGCATATTTATGATTCTGTTTATGTAAAGTTCAAGAATAAGCAGAACTAATAGAGAGGGAGAGAAGTCAAAATAGTGGTGACCTCTTGAGGTCATGGAAGATGACTGACTGGGAAGCAGCCCAAGGGAGCCTTCTTGGGTCCTGGAGATATTCTATCTATTGGTCTGGATGACAGCTGCACAGGTATATGGAAGAAACTATTGAAATGTACATATAAAAAATTGAACAATATATTTAAAATTTGTGTACTTTTACTTTATGTACTTTGCTGTTGTATGTTGTCCTTTGATTTTTTTAAAAACTCCAAAAAAATCAAGTTCTAAATCAGTGGTTTATGTATTCATTTCCTAGGGCTGTCATAACAAAGTACCACAACCGGTCATCTTGAAACAACAGAATTTTCTTCTCTCACCGTCCTGGAATCCACGAGCTGAAAACAAGATGTCAGCAAGGCCATGCTCCCTCTAAAACCTGTAGGGGGAACTCCTTCCTTGCCTCTTCCTAGCTTCTGGTGGTTTGCCAGCAATCTTTGGCATCCCTTGACTTACAGATGCATCACTCCAATTCTCTGTCTTCATATGATGTCCTCGCTGTGTCTCTTGTCTTCACATGGCCGTATTCTTATAAGGACACCAATCATATTGAATTAGGGGCCCACTCTTCCCATTTGACCTCAACTAATTACATTTGCAACAGCCCTATTTTCAAATAAGGTCACATTCTGAGGTACTGGAGGTTGGGACTTCAACATACAATTGGAAGGGACATGATTCAACCCATAAAAGTTTACATTTTCTTCCAAAAATTTAAGTTCTGCAAAAGGAACCAAAATGAAGGAAATGGTGTCTGGAAGGTTTTATATCAGTCAGCAGTAAATAAACTATTTGCAAGGAGATTCCTCAGAAAATCCTCAGTCAGGGCTACAGATCTGTTCTTAGTTTCCAGAGTATGTATCAGAGGGAGGGAAGACACTTGTGAAAAATTACACAAGGGGAATTTGAAGATATGAAGAAAGAGCTCACAGGCATAGCAATTCAGTGCAGTACTTCTGAAATACTAAGATGTGTTATGGTTCATTGTTGGGCCAGTATCCAGCCAGCTGGCTGCCTCAAGGAAAGTTTTTTGGCAGCACAGAAAACAGCAGTAGAGAGTCAGCTTCTCTGGGTTTTGTATTCCAGAGTGAGAAGAAGATTAGGTGCGTAGCCGCAATACCTTGGGCAAAAATTTGGAGGCAGAACCTCATCCCTGCCCCTTAGATGTGAGAAGGATTCTTTTGGCATTGGGATGGAAGAAAAAAGAGAAAGGGGGTTTACTTTCTGATGCCTGGTAGACCCACTCAGGTTGGGAGGGGGTCAGATGCCAGTGAGGGAAAAACTGCAGCAGAAAAGACCATGGACAGCCTCACAGGTATTTCTGTCCCAGGTGTGGCCCAGCATCAGCAGAGGGCCCAGGGCCATGTGAACAGCTAAGGGTCACCTCAACGGAGACCTACAAAAGCCAAGAATTGAAGGGGCTTTTTGCCCAACACGCAGCAACCAAAAAAGTGATTCATTAAATTGATTACTAAATCTGACATAGTTTGTCCCCATTTATAAGACATTTCAAATAAATAAATGCACGAATCAGAAAAATACATCCCTTGTCAGATCACAAATTTCAATTTTGGGTTCAGAGATCATAGTCACCAAAAAAATCCACCAAAAGGGAAAATTATTCAGTGTTTCTAAGAGCACCAAGAAGGATAGGAACTAAAATTGAATTAGAGCTGAAACTTGGTACCGATGATTCAACTTTTATCAACTGTTCAGTTCATATCTAAAGAAGAAGAAACAAAAAGTATCTGGCATGCTGTCCAGGATATAAGAGCATAAAAGGAACTCAGACCAACAAGAGCTGGTCAGTCTTGCCCACAAAAATGAAACTGGCAGAAGAAAGCAATAGATGGGAAGCAAAGCGAGATCCGTGAAAAGGATTCCAATGGTAGCTGGGCATGCCTTGCTGCTTCTCTTAAATCCATCTGCCAGTATTATCTTAACCATGAGCGGCTCCCCAGCTGTAAAAAATGTACTCTGCTAACAAAACCACTTTTAGAAGAACATCAACCAAAAGCAGATGTATTTATACATACACAAATTGATGCTGTCTTTGCAGGCAGGACTGGCCTGTATCCATTTGATATGTTCATTGTTAAATAGTTCTACCTGCCCATTTTAGCATCACTGAGTATTTCTGCCTTTCACCTGACCTCTTAGATGACCGTGATTTCTGAACCAAATTTGGAAAGTCTGATCTGACAAGGGAGACTTTTTTTTCTGATCTGTGAATTTATTTGTGTAATGTATATATATTTATAGTCTTATAAATGAGGATCAATTATGTCAGATTTAATTAGAGGTTTATTCATTTTACTGAAAAGAATAAAATTACATGAAACTGAGTCTTGGCAAGAAAATCCAGGACATATGGTCATCAGACGAGGAAAACTGGGCTTTGTAGAGGAGAGAGCAGCTATCATCTGGAAACTGTCCCTTGTTTCTGGCAGCAGAGGAATTTACCTCCAGAAAATTGATCACTCTGTGAGTGCAAGGTCCAGCTCGGCCTCATGTGCCAAGGAAGACCTAACTATCATCTGGTGATGATAATGAGAAAAGAATGATTCCACAGGCTGAAGCAAAGCATGTGCTCGGATCCAATTTCCTTTGACTGCATTCAGACAGTCCCTGGTCTACTGTCAGCAGGCCCCTATGCCCTCCTTTCCAACCTAAGCATACTTGTGCTGCTCCATGGATGTCTGAGGTCTCTTTCCAACAGACCTAACCACGAGATGGACTTTCCGGCATGTTTGCCGATTCTGTTAGTTACATCTCGTGCTTTGCATCTCAAATTAATTCATCAGCAGATGAATATTTTGGCCAGAGCAAAAGCAGTGAATATTTCCATTTCTAAAAAATCATTACAGAAAATAAAAATTACTTCCATTCATTGTTTATTCTCCACCATGGACCTATACATTTAATCTTTAAAATAAATAAGCTGATAGCTTGGGTTGAGGGTAAAAGTATGACAGTTCTGAAATCATGAAAAAAAATAAGTGAAATTGATTCTTCTGACGCTATGCAGGAGACCTGACATCTAATAAAACACGCTCTTCTATAGATGAGGACCTTGACTCACAAAGCGCTTAAGGCAGCAGCTCTCAAACTGAACGTGTATCAGAATCTCCTGGGACGTGTCAACTCCAGCATCAGAGATTGCTGCAGTGGGTCTGGAGGGGAGGGCCAGGAATCTGCCTGCAGGAGGGTATAACCTACATATTTAACAATCACCCCAGGTGATTCTGTTGCAGGTGGTGTCCAGACTGCACTATGAAAAGATATTGAAACCACCCCCAGAGTCATGAAAACAAAACCAGCAGAGTCTCAGCTTAGAATTTGGGGACTGAGATGAGGGATAAGGAAGGTGTCCGGGCTCTTGGGCCTGACTCTCCCTCCTCTGCCCTGCTCCTCACTGTCAGGCTGCCCTTGCACTTGCCCCGAAAGCTATCTAAGTTAAGATTATATTGGAATTAAAATTTGAGCGACATGGTGCAATATATACTTTAATGTATACCACTAGATTATTATGCCCCCATAATAAACATCAGGTAATTTTATTACCTTTATATCACAGGAGATTGAAATGATGCTCAAAATAGTTAACTGTCCAAAATCACATAGCAAGAAAGTAGAAGAGCCAGACACAAATTTAGCCTGTAGGCACACAATCCTACTGCTTCCCTGAAGGGTCCAAGTGGGATGAATCAGCTTTTCCTACTTAAAAGTTTGCCACCATCAAGTGGCTCCAATTTCTCTCCTAGTCCTTCCATCAGTCAGTTAGTGACATTTATTTGGCACCTGCTGTCTTCAGAAGGCCAAATACAGGAACTCAAAGGCCCCCAATTGCTCTTACAGGAGCTCAGGACACTCTAAGGCCTGAGAGTACTTTTCATTTGTACCAGTTGACTTTTTCACTTCTGCAGGAGCACATCTGGCCTTCTGGATAGAGCTAATAGTGGGTTATAATAAAACTTTTTTCCAAATTGCTTCCTGATTTGTATTCAGTTTTTAAAGCACAACATGGTTTGGAGTATTTAACTTTTACTAAAAGCAGAACTGGGAATTCTCTTGAAAATAGAACTGCCACTTGTAACTTAAGCCCCAATGCAAAATCCAGAGCCTTTAGAACTGACTACTGAGTGACCTCAAATTTGAGAGAAAAGATATTCTGTATCCTTGAGGCACAAATGCCCTCTCAACGGCCAATCCTGTTACCCTCAGCCATCAATCCAGTACCACCCCCTTCCTGTGGGTATAAAAAGACAGTTGGGAAGGAGTGGGAATTTTCTAGAAGTCTATGGAGAGGTTTTTTGGCTTTTCCTCCCCTTCCTTGAGAGGCAGGAGCAGTATTGCTAAAAGTGAATGTCTTGTAATACGAGGATTAACCTCAGCAGTCTTCACACTGTGGGCCCCTGTCTGTCTCCTAAACATTTTCAGGGGGTTCACAAGGTCAAAACCCGTTTCATAAGAATCCTAAGACATTACTTGCCTTCTCACTGTTTTGATTTTTGCACAGATAGTACGAAAGCAGTGGAGAGTAAAACCCACGGGTGCCTTAGCATGAATCAAGGCAGTGGCACCAAACTTAATCATTGTATTCTTAACCTCCACCACTCACAGTTAGAAGGAGAAAAATGATACCCACAAGGATGTCCAGGATGAAGTAGTAAAAGTTATTAATTTTATTATACCCTGTCACTTGATTACCTGTCTTCTTAATATCCTGCAAGAAAATGAAGGGAAGTACACGTAAAGCACTTCAGCTGCATACTGAAGTACCCTGTTGTCTTCAGGAAAAGTATTATGAGATGGAGTTGTGAGCTGAGGTAGCTGCTCTTTTCATGGAATACTGTATTAGTTTCCTATTGTTGCTATAACAAAATGCCACAAACTTAGAACAACACAAATTTACTATCTTACATTTCTGGAGGGCAGTAGTCTGATGTAGATCTCACTGGGCTCAAGGCGTCAGCAGTAAATTCCTTCTGGAAGTTCTAAGAAAAAAATTCCTTTTTTTGTTTTTTTGGGAGGCCTTTTCCAGCTTGCAGAATCCATCTGCTTTCTTCAGCTCATGGCTTCTTCTTCTAATTTCAAAGCCAGCAGGAAAGCATCTCCAAATTCCCTGCCTCCCTCATTCACCTATAAGGACCCCTGTGATTACACTGGGCCCAGCCTGGTCATCCAGGACAGTCGTCCTGTCTTCAAATTCTTACCTGAATCACGTCTTCAATGTCTCTTTCACTAGCAAAGTAACATATTCACAGGTTCCAGGGATTAGGACACAGACATCTTTGGTGGACCATTATTCTGCTTTCCGTAAACATTATTTTTACTTGAAAGAATGAATAATAGACAAACTATCATTTTTCAGACTTGGGTATTTGGCAGATACTTTCTCAAAATCAGTAAAGTAAGCCTGTCACTTCTAGGAAAACAGCTCATAGTATTTGTTACCAAAAATAAAATTCAAGTTCTCCAGTGAAAATTAAAATTTTGGAAAATTTGTGTCTACCACAATGAACTTGACAACTTCCTGATACTTAAGGACTTTTCTAATGAGATTGGTATGTGATACTTTGGATATTGCATAATAAAATATGTTCACAGTTGGAAGATCTGATTAGGTGAACCAATATTTTTCAAGTAGTCACTGCATATTATGAAATCATGCATGGGTTAATGATTATTCAATGTGCAAGAGGGATCAATGGATTTTAATGCAACATAGTATGAAAAGTTTGTTGATATGGTTTTAAATTCCACATTGCAACCAACCTCTAAGAAACTACCACTTTCAAATTTTGGTATAGTATTTAAGAAGATTACTCACGTCTGTAATAACCTATATGGGAAAAGAATCTGAAAAAGAATAGGTATATGTATAACTAAATCACTTTGTTGTACACCTGAAACTAACACGACATTATAAATCAAATATACTCCAATATAAAAGATAAATAAAAAAGAAAAAATAAGAAGACTACTCACAATTACCTGAAGACACTATCAGAATATTCCTCCCTTTCCAACTGTGTATCTGTGTCATGCCAGATTTTTTTTTATATCTCAGTTTTAAAAAGATCACAACTTTAAAGACTAAATGGAGAATATTAGAATCCAGTTATAATCTATTAAGCCAGGCACTAAAGATATTTGCAAAAATGAAAAACAATGCTACTCTTCTCATTGACGCTTGTTTGGGAAAATATAGTTATTTTTCATTAAAAATAATTAAGTTGATATGTAATGGGTTTATCATTGTTATTTTTAAATGAATTAATAAATATTTTTCAATTTCTCAGTTGTAATTTCTAGCATGGTAAATATTGAGAGCTATAATTCACATAAACAAAAGACATTCAGAGTCCTCAATAATTTTAAGAGAATAAAGTGGTCCTGACACCAAGAACCATTCATCTACCCTAAACCTACCATAGCAAGAAACAGAAGTGAAGAGATGATAGGGTAGAGCGGAGCCACAGTGAACCCTAATAATGATTTCAAGTGACCCTGAGTAATGCAACTTACACCATCTTCTCAATGCCCTGTCCCCAGGGAGATGGGAACAAGCACAAGGCAGTTGAAAGGGGTTGAAGAGGTGTAGGCAGGACACAGTACAGTAAGCATCCCCTTACCAAACCCCGGGAGAATAGAGTCATGTTCCCCCACGAGGGCACCAGCACCTGTGACACCTGCCACATAGAAGGCATCAGCACTGGTCCAGGGAAAGGCAAAGTCAACCAACACAGTGTGATATTTGTCCCTTTCCTTCTCTTTTACCAGGGTCCCAATCCACCTGAGGAGCTAGGGAATCAGAAGGAGAAGGGGGAAATCCAGAAGGAGAAGGGGGAAATCCAGAAGAAGATCACACACCCTCAAAATGAGAAGGGTACAGGACTAGAAAGAAAGACCAAGACCCATCCCACCTCAAGTTCCTCCAGCCACAAATCTGGCTAGTAATGGAGGAGACTGCAACTTTAAAATTAGAACTTTGAATCTGATAGATTCTCACTAACCAAAGGATCTGGAAAGTTAATGATCTAGCCAATATATCAGGAAGGAATCTGTTACTCAGAGGGTGTAAAGTTAGGGGACAGTCCCCAAAACCACTGTCACTTAAGGCACCAACTGCAAGTTCAGGGATCCCCAAGACTACCTCAGATTCAATAATTGACTAGAAGGACTCAAAAAACTCACTGAAAGCTGTTATACACATGGTTTTGTTTTGTTACAGTCTTACTGTGTTAATGCAGATTAAAATAGCATTTTAATAGCTATTGAATAGATGCATGGGACAGAGTCCAGGAAAGCTCCACACACAGAGCTTCCAGTTGTCCCCTCCAGTGCATTCACGGACAACATTAACTTTCCCATTAATAATGTGTGACAGTACACACTGCGTATTACCAACAGGGAAGCTCACCCAAACCTTGGTATCCAGAGCCTTTACTGAGGCTCACATGGCTGACCTCCACCTCCAGCCCCTCTTGAGAGTGAGCTGATACCACACAACCCAAAGTCCCCACCACAAACCACATTGTTAGACTATCTGGTGTGGCCCAAGGTCCCCAGATAAACAAAGAAACTTTTATCAGGCAGAATATTTCAAAGGCTTAGAGATTACCTCCCAGGAGTCAAGGTCAAAGGCCAGACCTCTCTCTGAGCAAAGTTAAATTCTTTACTACACAGCAGGGAAGGGAGATTCAATTCAATGAAGCTGGTGGAAATGATGGGCAAAAAGTAAAACTATTTCTTGTTTGTGCTCCACCCACTGACCACAGGGAGGTGGCCTTACCCTTCTTACCCATGAGCTGAGCTTTTTTCCCTTGAGCCTCTCTTGGCACTGGTATGAGTGACTGTGCATTGGTGTAGCCTGTATATACCCCTCCCCATCTGAGAACAGAAAATACCAACTAGACAGAATCAGGCAGGAGTTTATTAAAAAAAACACATGGGATAGAATTCCAGCATAACATCCTCTCATTTTTATTAGCTCTTCTCAAAATGCAAACATAGTGGGAAAGTTAGGACATCGGTATCTATCATTCTAGCTTCCATATGCATTAGTTTTATCCTACTGCTTTTCATCCTGAAAGCTGAATTAAAAGAGTTGTTTGGGAGAAATAGAGATTAAAATATGGTGAGTCATGGAAGGCCTTTCCTTCAAGCAGATGAGTCTTTGAAGCCACTTCTGTTGCTAACTTTTCTTGCTAATAGTGTCCAAAACTCCTAGAATTTCTCAAGAGCTACCCAGAAAGAAACTTCTCAAGTGATCATCATTTACTAGTGTCTACCCAGAGCATCATATTGAGAAGGATTCTGAAGCCACACCTGAGCTCTGTTTTAAAAAAAGTGTGGTAATCCATTAGTAAGGTAAGACCACAGGAGAGAAGAGTAGCAGGATCTGTGCCTCATATTTCTTATCCTGATCTAATCCTTTGACTTCAGCCCCATATGCTGCTCTTGAGGGAAGCAGCACCATTTGTAGACCCTCAAACTAAAGACTTCGACGCTTCATCCTTTCCCCGCTCACTGACCAATCCAGCCATCTGGTCCAAGTTTCTCTCTTTGTGATAATGTTTAACTCCTAGTGGCCCAGAGACTATGTACCATCCAGCAAGCACCACTGACTCTGAATTCAAGAGCAACAATTGTCTCTTCACAGTTGTGCTTAGGGCTAATTCCTCAGCATGTTCTGAATGCCCAGACCCAAAAAGGAGACGGCAGAAGTGGGCTTAATTTCTCCAGAGCAGTGCTGCATATCTACCCCTAGTGACTGAGAAGCATCAAGTTTTAGCTCCAAGGCTCTGACCATGTCACCAGCAGCAGCACAGCTAAAATTTGTATATTTACTATGTGCCAGACGTTAAGCTAAGCACCTTTAATGTTCTACCAACTCTGTAAGTTGCATATGACTATTAGCCCCATTTTACAGAGGAGGAAACTGAGAGGTAAAGAGGTTAAGTAACTTGCCCAAGGTCTAGCAAGGTTTTAAGTGGTTCACATGAGTCCAGAATTTCTACTCTAAATATTACATTTTATTGCTTATATCTTGGAAAAAGCAGTCAGGCACAATTGTGTCCTATGGTTTTAAGTCATGCAGATTACATATTCTACTCTATAATAAATCTGAGTGTTTGTTTCAATATAAAAATTATATTATTTCCCAAACATCTTAGTAAAGTTGATACTCCAACAAGAGGTGACATATTTATCCTGAGGCTCTGTTCCCTGAGGAACTTCCTCCAGGAGTTCAGGTACAGTGTGAGAGAAACAGCAACAGGGCATTTGATTTTGCTCTACCTATACCAAATGATAAAATCTGTGAACTCAGAAAGCGGATGACTTGATGATGTTCTCCAGCCAGCCAGCCAACCATCCATCCATCCATCCATCCATCCATCCATCCATCCATCCATCCCACATGTGTTTCTATGAACAATGGGGTGGAGGGTTCAAAAAAGAAAGAAGGGCTAGGCAAAAAGAAAAAGAGAAATAAATATTTTCACTTATAATAAATATACAGATTGACAGCATTTGAAAATCACTTCCTACTTTCACAGAGAAAATAAAAGAAATAGTCATTATTAATTACAGGGAGCCATTAAGTTGGGTCATATAAATGGTCATGAAAGTAAATAGTTTTTTTAGAGCTCTAGGCCTCACTTCTTATTGCTCAGTTCAAGACCCTCGAGCCTTTGTCCTGTCACCTTTCCTAACATCAGTGACATGTTTCACATCTAAGTACTTGGAGGTAAAAGTTCTACGTCATCTCAAATCCCCATAAGCCAAAATGTTTAGGGTTAATAGCAACAAAGCGTTGTGTAGCAAATTACATATAATTAACAAGCATGAAATAACACATAGCATATGTCAGTAATATATTCAATACTGAGGCCAAATTCCATAAAGATCAATTCCCTGGAGATTTCTGAGTCAACTCTCTAGAACTGTATTGTGTCTGCCACATGATACAACATCGCATACTTTCAGTTATGTGTCATCTCCTAAGGTATGTGATCTTAATCTCCAGTATTTGATGAGTAACCTTCTGAAATGTATATAATTAATCCTATGTGAGAAACTTGGCCAATATAAACTGAAAACCTAAAGGCTGACCTTTAGTTGGCTTTAGCAGGTGACATTCTATATATAGACAAAATAATCAAATAAACCAAGTAACCAACCAGAATAACAACATTTTTTTTTCTGTTTCTGTATCCAAGAGTGCAGGAACGTTGTCCCATGAACAGACGGTAGCATTTTGACTGTCGTACCAGCAACATATTGTTTACATATGGTTTTGCGCCTCCATCCAAGTGCTGAGCCAATGCCAGACCTACACAAACCTGAGGCCTACAGCAGGAACCCAAGCTTGCTCACATAGGAGGAAAGTAAAATGACATGTGGAAACCCTGCTCCCAGCCTTTGACCAGCTGCAGAGGCCAGGCCTGAACACCATCACAAAGAGAGCTGGCTATCAGCTTTGACCAGCCACTGGTGCCTTGTCAGCAATGGGCAAAGGCAGGCCTGCCACCAGGGAATGCAGAGGAGGAACAGGGAGCCACAAACTCAATACTAACCAAGTTGTTCCCAGGCAGAAGTAAAGAAGAAAATGCAGGTCTTCAGGTCACACCTGCACTCCTTCCAGCCCCTTTAGTACGCCACTTTCCACTGTTGGAGACCAAGTAGCACTTGATCAGTAGATAACTGAATACCTGACATCTACCTCTAACACAGTGTATTCGTTTGCTAGGGCTGTCACAACAAAGAATTACAAACTGAGTGACTTAAACAACAGAAATTTATTGTCTCACAGTTCTGGAGGCTAGAAGTCTGAGACCAAGGTGCTGACAGGGTTGGTTCCGTCTGAGGACTGGAAGGGAAACTCTGTTCCACGCCTCTCCCCTGGACTCTGGTGGTTTGCGCTGGTGGTTGGCATTTCTGTTTATGGATGCATCATTCTGATCTCTGCCATGATGTTCACGTGGTATCTCCCCTGTGTGTGTGTCTGGGTGTGTCTGTGTCCAAATTACCCCTTTTTATAAAGTTGTATTAGATTAGGGCCCACCCTAATGATCTCATTTTAATTTGATCATCTGCAAAGACCCTATTTCTAAATAAAGTCACATATTCGGGTGTGTTAGGACTTCAACATCTTTTGGGGGACATAATTCAATCAAAAACATGCGAGATAAAAATATCTTGTAAAGAGGTGAACTGGACTCTATGACTCAGCCTAGAGCCTAAAGGCTCCCTTCTCACAAAATAGAGATTGCCTGTAAACAGGAAGGGGAGAGTGAGTCAGAGCACGAGTTAAGGTGCAGTTATCTGCCCTCTAGTAGTAATAAGTGACCCAGTCAATGCCTGAGTTCTAAAAGGCAGGGTGAGGATTCTTGGGAACATGTTAAAGTTAAGTGGCCACATCAGAGAAGATGTTACCCATCTCAAGTCACAAGAACACTTGTTATTTGTTTTGTTCAAATGGCAATTACCAGGAATGCAAGGATGTATATATTTTTGTGCGAGTCTTGGACCTTTTACCCTCAGTTCTATCTTTATCCCTTCCACTCCTCTACATTCCATCTCAGGGGGCTTGACTCTGCAGGCTTTGTTTCCCAGGATCCTGTGACAGGTGGATTCTGGCCAAGTCAGGCCAACGGGAGGTACTGAGAGTAGATGGGAGTGCAAGAGGAAGGGAAACACCTCTCCTCCTCACGTGGCTTCTCTTGTAGCAGATGCACATCCTCCATGGCTCAGGTTCCCTCTAGACAGTCCAGTATTTCTCAAACTTCTTCCAGATGACCTGACCTCCTGAGCACACTACATCCCCCTTTTGGCCCTCTAGCCTAAGGGTGTTAGTGGTTTCTCTGGGTTGCCTTACTGACCCCTATTTGCCTCCAGCTTCCCCATCAACAGTTTAATCAATTCCCTGAGTTAAATCTCCTCTGTTAGAATCTGAAAGCAGCAACACCCCAAAGGCAGTGAGCACACTCAGAGCCAGGTCTTGGTCTCTGTAAGTCATTCTCCACTAAAAGGAGTCAGAGATATTTAGAGATACGGCTGATTTCAGTGCTGTGGTAGGGAAAGATTAAGACGAGCCTGGAATATCTTTTGGTGTCAGAATGTAAGAAAGTACTCAAATAATAAAGGGGACATGTCAAAAGGACACAGAAGCCAGAATGAAGTGGCTCCCTCTGGATAAAATAGGGACAATTTGAACATCAAAATAATGATAGTAACATTATAATTCATTAAACAAATTATGAAAACAAGATTTTGTACTGATATGAATGGATTCATTAATTAAAGTTTGATGAGGAACAGGATATTCACATAGTCTCAAAGTAAACTATCTCTTCAAATAGTAGCTATAAAGGGGGAAAGATTAGCTTTATGGTAGAGAAGTCTGACAGACTACAAGAAAGTGATCAAAGGAAACATAATCGATAACAGGACAAACCAAAAATGTGTGCCACCTGATGGGATGCATTGAGAACACAACATCACTCCTATATAACCTGAATCTAAACATGAGGAAACATCAAAGCCAAATTGAGAGACATTCTACAAAGTAAATGGTCTAGAATCTTCAAAAGTGACAAGATCATGAAAGTTTATGGTTGTTTCAAAGTAAAAAGAAATAAATAAACTCCTCTGTTGAAAGCTTAAAGTGATTTCTGTTTTCTGTACACTTGATTGACATCCTTACCTTCTAAACAGTAAGCTCTTATAGGCAGAGAGCTTCTTTATATCTTCCACAACACAAGCCCAGTGGCATGCACGTAGTTAATACCAAACACGTATTTGTTGATTTGACCAATGGAAGAACTCGATAGTCCATTTTAGTGAATTCGTAAACTTTAACTGGCAAAGCTAAGTCAGTCCAACTGACTAAATTGGTCTGAAGGCTCCAAAGTCAATTATCCATCCTTATGAGCTGTGGTAACATGCTGACTGCTGGGCTTCATTTTAACCCCAGCCTAAGCATTGGTTATTTGGGTTTAATAGCATGCTTTTATTTAAACCCTCACATTGTCTTTTTGCCTACACAGCAACCCTGTGAGATAGGCAGGGTGGGTATTTTACCTCTACTCTATAGATGAGGACAAAGGAGAGAGAGTTAAGTGATTCAGCCAAAATTACCCAGTTAGGAAGTAGCAGAGCAGAGATTTAAACTCACTATTTCAACTCCAAATCTTCCACACACATCTCTGAGCGTGTAAAGAACTAGGAAAGGAGTGTTCCTGTAGGTGACTTGTCCAGCCAATTGTTCCAAAAAGGATTTGAGTGGCTAAGGGTGTCAACAGCTTCAAATCCACATATGAAGGATCACATGGTTAGATGATAATGTCTACCTCTTAAAGTAAGCTCCCTCTCTCTTTGACAGAGAATTTGAGTAGCATCTTACCAACACAGACTTAAAGACCCTTCAGATGATATAGGCAATAACACATTTATAAATAATTGTACTGTAAAACCTCTTAGACATCAGAAGTGTGGGGCATAAAAAACTAAACAGTGATTTTCAAGTGCCTAAAAAGGCATCTTGCTAATAAATATTCTACAGATTAACAGTAAATAAATCAAGAAACACAAACACTAGGCTTGTTATTGAAGCATGTTAGCTACATAAATATTTACATTTTGAAAAAAGAATGCACGGGTACAAATACTTAAACTAAATTAGGTTCTATTTTACACTTTGTTCTGTTTTCCAAATTTTTCACAGTGAGCATCTTCTACTTAATCATCTGCTTTATCATTGCTATATTCCCAACACTAAATAGAGTACTAAGTGGATCTTTGTTAGATTAATGAATAAATAAATCAATCAAAAATAGAATAATAAACTAAAATGTGGAGTCAAACTGTCTATAGTATTAAATTTTTACTTCACATACTTTTCTTCATGTTTACATTTTGGAAATCAATACTGCTTCAGATTACCAGACATTCCAACAAGATGTTAAAAGGCAAAATTGTAGATACTGTTGAGTTAATATTTAGTACAACATTTAATAACTCTACTGCAAAAAAAAGAGCTTGTCAAAAAAGGCAGGTATAGGAATGTAGTCAAAATGGAGACTTCAAAACCAGAAAAATATAGTCCTGCTTAGCTAGAGTTAGGAAACTAAGCACTGACCTTATGCTTTCCCTTGTTCTCTTAGGTGACATTAACATAATTTCTAAGGATATGTAGGTGTGGCACCAGACTTCCCTGATGTATAGCACAAAGTGGCCCAGTCATCTGACAAATCCTGTGGGATTAAAAGTGGAGCCTGGGGAACATAGACCAAGAAAAATGATGCCCCCATAAAACAACTTGTTCATGGGACTTCCCCTTCCGTGCTCCCAATGGAGGGGGCCTGGGTTCAATCCCTGGTTGGGGAACTAGATCCCGCATGCATGCCGCAATTAAGAAGTCCACATGCCGCAACTAAGAGCCCACATGCTGCAACTAAAACATTCCCATGTGCTGCAACTAAAAGATCCTGGGTGCTGCAACTAAGACCTGGCGCAGCGAAAATAAATAAATAAATAAATAAAGTAAATAAAATAACAATGATTCTTTAAAAAAAAGAAATAACTGTTCATTAAAAAAACTTTAAAAATAAAACAACTTGTTCACTATATAGCATATTCATGTAAGAACAAAGGCAACCAAAAAAGTCATAGAACTCTGGATCTGGAAAGGATCTTAGATGCTACCAAGTTCAACCTCCCCCCACCCCCACCCCTACTTGCAGATGAGGACTCTAGGGCTAGAAATGGTGAAAGACTCACCCAGGTAGCAGAATTAGGAATAGAAAAATAGTTGTTGAAAGTCCCATTCCAGGACTCCTTCAGCTTCTCCATATTTTCCATAATTTAAATTTAAAATGCAAATATGGTGTAGAGTAAGGTTAGGAAACTTTTTCTGTAAAGGACAAGATAATGAATAATTTAGGCTTTGTAGGCCATATGTTCTACTATGGTCACTCAAGTCTGCCACTGTCACATGAAAGCCACCAAAGGCAAAACATAAACAAATGTTGTGCCTGTGTTCCAATAAAACTTTATTTACAACAACAGGCATTGGGCTGGATTTGGTCTGTGGGCAGTAGTTTGATGACCCCTCCTGCTCTAGGGGAACAGCACTGCACTTCCTACAACTTGGGATTCACTGCCTTCAGATTCATTGTTCCATCTATGCATGTGTGAGTGTGGAATAAGAGTTGCATTTTGACCCATTTCCCCAAAGCCTCTAGAAAAGTCAAAAAACTCTCCCCAACCAATGTCATAAATTATTAAAATCACATACTTATACACATACCTCAGAGAAAGTAAGTGTGAAAGGGTGGGGAGACAAGCCAATGAGTGAAAGTTCTGGTTATGAATCAGCTGCCTCTTTTTCCTCCTAGCCATTTAATTAATGAGATCAAATCAAGTGGCCAAGCTTCTGTGTTTTTTGGTATTTAGGGTACTCGTTAACTACCTATAAATCTCTGCTGCTCTCTGGTGGTAACATGAAACTGTTAGAAGACATTCCAGTAAAGTTGAGTACAGTAGAATTTAGAAACTGAATTTCTAAAATACTCTAGGACAATTAAAGAACTAAGTAAGAGTGAGATGGAGAATTTTCAAACTTACTAGGCAGAATTATAACCAAATCCCTAAAGTACTTCTATAAATAGTTTTCCTTGGTCTTAAATCCTGATTTTTTACCATCAGGCCAAGAACCAGTTTTTCTAACACCAGAAGTTTCTGTATTTTTTTCTTTCTCTAAAGCAGGAGCATCATAATTGATAAACCGTGGCTCAGAAGCAGCTTTAATTCTTTCAGAATTTTTGGATAGGGCACAAAAAAGTGCAGCATAGAGTCAAAGGAGATTAAGTGTCTACCTGGCAGTTGGCTGACAGCAAAGGAGTTTTTAATGGAAATTACAATTCCAGGTGACATGTAGCTAAACGACAGCAGATTCTACTTCTCTTTAATGCTGAAAAAAAAAAAGATACCTTATTTCTAATGGCTTAATCACACCAGAGGAGCAGAGAACCCACCTGCAGTTTTCTCATCACTGAAAACTGCCCTTTGGTGAGGGATTCACAGTTCATATCAGAAAACAAAGTCAGACTGCTATATTCATATCAGCACATTTGTGGTTCCTAGTGACTCAAGCCGAACAAGGAGGAAAGGGATTGCAGAAGCCATGGATAAGGAATAGTAGGAACAGGATAGCTTGAATACCCTGAGCACCAGGGTCATGCTCTTCCACACACTGCAGTTAATGCATTCCAGCTCCGGCACAGAGACTAATACATTGTAGGGACTCAATACACCATTACTGAATCGGTAGAGAAATAAATGAATTAACCATTAGTGTTTATGAGAGTGGTTTATAAACTACATAGTACTCTACAAATGATCATTTTATCCATATTAGAAGTAGAGAAGAGGTAAATAACAAATCAGGAGATAATGACAGAAAATGGCATGGCTAATATGGAAGGAAGTTCTTTCCAAACTCATAATTCCATGACTCACTTCTCAGTATCACAGTATCACAGAACATTGGAGTTGCAAGGGATTTTAAGGCTTTTCTTGTCCAAAAATCCATCTGATGGTCTTTATTCACAATATTCCCACCAAGCATTGGTTACCCAGCCTCTGCTCAAACACTTCCAGAGACAGGGAACTCAACATCTGCAAATACATTTTGTATTTTGGGTGGGGAAGGGAGTTGGAGCAGCCAGCAAGGGTAGAAAAAGAAGATTCCGGAGCTGTGCTGTTTAATATGGTAGCCAGTAGCCACAAGTGGCTATTGAGCATCTAAAATGTGACAAGTTCGAACTGAGGTATGCTATGATTTTGAAGACTTAGTACAAAAAAAAAGGATGTAAAATATTCCATTCATTCTTTATAATGATTACATGGTGAAATCATACTATCCTGTGTACCTTCAGTTAAGTAAAATACATTATTAAAATTAATGGCACCTGTTTCTTTTTACATTTTTAATGTGATTGCTAGAACACCTAAAAGTACATATATAGCCCACATTATATTTCTACTGGATAGCACTGGTCTAAAAAACACATTTTGTTTTTTTCTCAGTTTAGCCAAATAAAAGTGATGGTTTTAGGAGACACTGATTTGGAAACCCTGGTCCACTTTTACTATGGAAATCAAAATCTTTACTTTACAATTTAAATCCTGTCCACACTTTTGTGGTGCTTTTGTCTATGTATGTTCCCTTGCCTATGAAATGGAAATAATATTTTATTCTCTCTACCTCCACAGACAGCCATAGACTCATTATGAGCCTCTCATAATTATAGACTCCCATTATGCTAGAGATGGTGTATAAGAAGAATTGCCTCAGCTCAGTAAAAGGAAGAATCTTCTAACAGAATAAGAATGGTCAACTTGGCTAGACACTATCCCAGACAGCAGGTAAATCCTACATTTTATAGTATCTAAAATGTCATAGCAGCTAAAAATAGGAAAGGAAAGAAAAAGTTCTTAGAAGCTCCATGATAGAAAAAAAAAAAAAATCTTAATCAGTTATTATAAAATGTACTGTTATTTTACTATATGACTATAGCTTATACATGTAATCATGAGTAATAACCCTTCAGTTAAAAATGCATATGATATTTAGGACAAGCATAATCCTTAGGTAATACAGTGATAATTCAGTTCTTAAAAATCCATTTGAGTATCATTTGACAGGGGTGCAAGAATGGTTCTATATCTTCCAATCAATCAATGCGATAGACCACAGTAACAAAAGGAAAGGTAAAAATCATATGATCATCTCAATAGACACAGAAAAAACATTTGACAAAATTCAACATCCATTCATGATAAAAAAAAAAAAAACCCTCATCAAAGTGAGTACAGAGGGAACGTATCTCAACATAATAAAGGCCATTTATGACAAACCCAGCTAGCATCATACTCAATGGTGAAAAGCTGAAAGCCTTTCCCTTAAATTCAAAAACAAGACAATGATACCCACACTTGCTATTTCTATTTAACATATTATTGGAAGTCCCAGTCACAGCAATCAGACAAGAAAAAGAAATAAAAGGCATCCAAACTGGAGGGGGAGAAGTAAAACTGTTAATATTTGTAGATGACATGATACTATATATAAAAAACCTTAAAGTCTCTACCAAAAAAAAAACTATTAGAAATAAGTGAATCTGGTAAAGTTGCAGGATACAAGATTAATATACAGAAATCTGTTACTTTTCTATACACTAATAATGAACTATCACAAAGAGAAAAAAAACCCATTTAAAATTGCATCAAAAAGAATAAACTACCTAGGCATAAACAACCAAGGAGGTGAAAGATCTATACTCTGAAAACTATAAAACAATGATGAAGTAAATTGAAGATGACACAAAGAAATGGAAAGATATCCCATGTTCATGGGTTGGAAGAATTAATATTGTTAAACTTTCCATACTACCCAAAGCAATCTAAAGATTTAATGCAATCCCTATTAAAATACCCAGGACATTTTTTACAGAACTAGAACAAATAATTCTAAAATTTATATGGAACCAAAAAGACCCCAAATAGCCAAAGCAATCTTTTTTTTTAAATATCTTTATTGGAGTATAATTGCTTTATAATATTATGTTAGTTTCTGCTGTACTACAAAGTGAATCAGCTATATGTATACATATATCCCCATATCCCTTCCCTCTTGAGCCTCCTTCCCACCCTCCCTATCCCACCCCTCTAGGTCATCACAAAGTTTTGAGCTGATCTCCCTGTGCTATGCAGCTGCTTCCCACTAGCCATCCATTTTATATCTGGTAGTGTATTCCAAAGCAATCTTGAGAAAAAAGAACAAAGCTGGAGGTATCATGCTCCCTGACTTCAAACTTAACTACAAAGTTACAGTAATCAAAACAGTATGGTACTGGCACAAAAACAGACATATAGATCAATGGAATAGAATAAAGAGCCCAGAAATAAACCCACAAACTTATGGTCAATTAATCTATGACAAAGGAGGCAAGAATATACAATGGAGAAAAGATAGCTTCTTCAGTAAGTGGTACTGGGGAAACTGAGCAGCTACATGTAAAAGAATGAGATTACAACATTTTCTCATACCATATACAAAAGTAAACCCAAAAGGGATTAAAGACCTAAATGTAATAAGACCTAAAACCATAAATATCCTAGAAGAGAACACAGGCAGAACACTTTTTGACATAAATTGTAGCAATTTTTAAAAATCTGTCTCCTCAGGCAAAGGAAACAGAAGCAAAAATAAATAAATGGGACCTAATTAAACTTTAAACTTTTGCACAGCAAAGGAAACCATCAACAAAATGAAAAGAAAACATACTGAATGGGAGAAAATATTTGCAAATGATATGACCAATTAGGGATTAATACCCAAAATATATAAGCAGCTTATCCAACTCAATATCAAAAAAAAAAAAAAAAATTCAAAAATGGGCAGAAGACCTGAATAGACATTCTTCCAAATAAGACATATAGATGGCCAACAGGTACATGAAAAGATATTCAGCATTGTTAATCATCAGGGAAATGCAAATTAAAACCACAGTGAGATATTACCTCACACCTGTCAGAATGGCTATCATCAAAAGAACACAAATAGCAAATGTTGGCAAAGATGTGGAGAAAAGGGAACCCTAGTACACTACTGGTGGGAATGTAAATTGGTATAGCCACTATACCACTTCCAGGTATATATCCAAAGAAAATAAAAACACTAATTTGAAAAGATACATGCACCCCAATGTTCATAGTAGCATTATTTACAATTGCCAAGATATGGAAGCAACTTAAGTGTCCATCAACAGATGATTGGATAAAGAAAAAGTAACACATATACATACAATGGAATACTACTCAGCCATAAAAAAGAATGAAATTTTGCCATTTGCAACAACATGGATGGACCAGGAGGGTATTATGCTTAGTGAAATAAGTCACAGAAAGAAAAACACTGTATGTTATCACTTATATGTGAAATCTAAAATTGAAACAAATGAATTTAATAAAACAGAAACAAACTCACAGATATAGAGAACTAGTTATTACCAGTGGTGAGAGGGAAGGGGAGAGGGGTAAGATAGGGCTGGGGGATTAAGAGGTACAAACTACTATGTATAAAATAAATAAGCTACAAGAATATATTGTACAGCACATGTTAAGATAGCCAATATTTTATAACTTTAAACAGAATATAACATGTAAAAATACTGAATCACTACGTTGTACACCTGAAATTAATATAATATTGTAAATCAACTATATAAAATTTTAAAATACAATAAAACTTACATATTTTTAAAAAGTTTAAACCTTTTAAAATGGTTTGCTGAATAGTCTGGAGACAGTGGGTTAAATATGAAATCATTTCACTTCACTCATTTTACTCCATCATGAGTATGTGCAGGCTTTATGAGTGACTCCCACTAGCTTTAGAGAGGAAGCACCACCTCCTTACACATACACATACACACACACACACATACACAGGCTAGTGACCCAACTCCAAGGATTTCCTCTTTCCCACCATTCAGATTAAAGAGATTTGCGTTGGGACGAGAGGGGTCTATACTGATTTGGGAAGGGTCACTTCTCCCTCTTCATAAGCCCTGGAGGGTTATCTGTTCCCAAGCCTGGAACAACAGAATTTGGCAACTGATGTGTCAGAACTGCCAACTGTGAAAAATGATTTTAGACAATATTTGAATTGCCATGTGATCCTAACATTACTTACATAGGAAATGTAAAAATGCATCTTCTGACATTTATGGCTATTAACTTCAAATTTAATAACAAAACGATAATTAATTGTGACTCTCTTTGTCTTTGGAGGTCTTTAAGATCAGAGAAAAACCTTAACTATTTGAGCAGAATATTCCTTTTTAGGGCAATGAAATAAAAGTTCTCCCAGCTCTATCCAGCTACACAGACTTAGGTCACTAAGCTGTTTCATGCAGCCCTTCAAGGGTAAGAATTTCCTCATCTTCGGGGGTCTTTTCTTGGGGTATTTCTCTTTATTTTAGGGCAGAGAGTTTGACTGAACTACCGAGTTAAGCATTTTTCTATCAGGATAAGTTCTAGGCATTCCAGGAAATCTAGTTTGATTTCCTAAGGAAAGAGAAAATAATTCATTCTTTTATATGAGTGAGGGAAAAAAACAGCAGTGAGATTTCTCCTTGCCATGCACACATCTCTTATATGGACCAAGTTCTCTGACCACTTGTAATAACTGCAGTAGAAGTAGAGGCTTCTCCTCATTCCGTTCTAACAGAATTTGGCCACCACGTGGAATACTGAATAATTCTACAAAGCCTGAAACAATCTAGATCAGTGGTTCTCAAACTTAGCAAGCACCAGAATTAGCCAGAGGGCTTGTTAAAACACATAGTGTGTGATCCACTCTCCTAGCTTCCTATTCAGCAGGTCGGGGATGGGGGGATCTGAGAATCTGCACTTCTGACATGTTCGTAGGTGGTACTAATGCTGCTGGTCCAGGGACTACACTTTGAGAATCACTGATCTAGAACAGATTATTCCAATAAAGAAATGCAAAGATAAACATGAGCAAGAGCTGTTCTTTCAGAATTCAGATTGAAAGCTCCCCTCTAAAATACTTTCAAACAACTTACTAGGGTCATTTTTCAAAATATTAAACCTAAGCATCAAAATCGGCTTCATAAAGATGGTTTTTCTATGCTTGATTAAACAACTTGTGAATGCAGAGCATAACATTTGATATGAAATATAGTCATTTTCCATGGTGATTATTTCCACTAGGGAAAGCCCTGGAAAAATGAACTATATTCCTTAAATTTTAATCAGTGTAAAAAAATTGCCATTTCATTATTACATGGCTTTTTTGTTGTTGTGCTCCTAATACACACTTTCATGCTTAAATCCACTCAGTTTCAAGTAACTGTAAAAAAGTTTTTGAAATATTATCAAACGCACCTAGAGTTTATTTAAAATCTAGTTCCCCTTGAAAAATCTAATAATTTTCTAGATTATCTAAACCTTTCAGTGGCACTTCAGGATTACCAGACGCCCCGCAACTTTTAAAAGACTAGATATCCAGGTTTTCAAATATTAATTACCACTAAAACATTTATACAAGCCACTAATAAACATTAAGATGACCGATGCCACCAATTAAGCCTCTAATGAATGTTTAAGCGATCTTTCTAAAAAAGGTCTTTTAGGACACTTAGCCAAGTTCTTCCTGCCAGAAGAGCACACTCCCTCATCCTCCAGCTTCCCTATTCTCGAGGAGCTCAAGAAGACAAGATCCCATGGGACAAGATGAAGCGCCTGAGCCATGTGCCTGCGGAGAACATATCCTCTCCTCCCCGAAGAGCACGATGACCCAGGCTCTCATCAGGAGTCGACTGGATGCCCTCTTGCATGTGAGAAAAACTCACAGGGGTCGAGGGGGTGAAGGAAAGCCCTTGCCAACTGTTTGGCCGCCGCCTCTTTGGAGTGTACCTACCCAGCTTCTACCTATGTGAAGACGAAATATTTCTGGCTGTATCTCTTTTCAGGTCATCATGTGACCTGAGCACAATTCAAAAAAAGTAAGCTGCAAATGACGCATGGTTATAAATAAATGTAATTAAGGCCAAAAAGGGGGGAGAAAAATAGACCTATGAATTTTATGGACAACAAACGAAGCCTGAGTCATAAAAGTGATGCAGCTGCTGCTAACATGAATACGTCTCAGGTAAAAAGATGTCATGCCTATCTTCCTCAATGGGAGACAGGCTACTTCTGCTACTTCTACTTCTTCTACTGCTGCAGGAATGCTGCGGTAATGCTGCAAACTCCATCTTAGGAAAGTCATCAACACACAGGAGAGCCCCCGGAGGGGACCAGGATGGTGGAAGGTCTGAAAAGCATGTCTTTGGGGGAACATTTGAAAGAACTTAGAATGATGGGAAAAGAGTTGGATGCGGGGGGAAGGGACACAGGGACACATACACGTTCCCTGGAAATATCTGAAGAGCTGTCACAAGGAAGAGAAATTACACTCGATCTTTTTCTCAGCAGGTGAAAGAATAGGAACCTATGAGAGTATCAGGTAGATCAAGAACACAGATTTGAAGTCAGGCAATAGAATTAAGACCTTGTTCCAGCCACTGCTGAACATATAAACTTGGACAAACTAGTTAACTTCTGTGAGCCTCAGTTGTTCATCTGAAAAGAGGGATATTAGAAGTACCTACTCCTGGGTAAGGATTAAATGAGATAACAGGTACAACAGACTCAGCACAATGCCTGATAAGTGTTCACATAATATTGGTTTGAATCAATTAATTAAACAGAGACTCCTGAAAATGCAATGAGCTGCCTCTAGAGGGGGGTTTGAGCGCAGGCTAAATGACCATCTGCCAGGGAAGCAGCGGTGAGCATCCTGCATTGGGTAGAACTAGGTAACCCGTAAGGACCGTTCCCGTGCAACAATTCTTCACCCTTGTTAACTAGCACTTCACTTTCTCTCTCCTGTGCTCTGCAGCACTTCATTCATAACCTTATGGCAGGGTTGCTCAGTTTCTCATCATTAGTTATAAACATATCCATCACCCACCTAGTGTGTGAGCGCCCCAAGGTCAGACTATGGCTCATCTGTCTTTGTTCCCCGTGCACCTGGCCCAGCACCTGGCATAGAGCAGGCATTCCATAAACACCTGCTGAATGAAGGTACTCAGGGCTAGGCCTGACCTGGGCTCGTGGCTCCTTCTCTACCTGTGGGGCAATTCCTCCAGGAAAGGGCCTAGCTAATATTTAGTCCTGGAAGTTTTAGAATTCTTGTGATTATACTGGAAACGTCACTCAGTGGACCTTAAGTTTCTGGGTGAATACAGTATTCTAAACGCACAGTATCAAGTTTGGATAAGTTCCTGGTTCCCAGCGCGTGACCTCCCCTCCTAGGCTCCCAGGCCATGGCTCTGTGAGTTCTCCTGCACATTCTCCACAGCCACATTTTCCAGATGAACTACTTTCCAGTAGTTCGATTCATACCCATGGAAGAGGCATGATACTGCAGTCCAGCCATGTTATGTCAAAATTAACACCACCTGCTCATTTACCAGAAGAGCACGTTTGCGTGATTACCAGCTCTGATTCTTCTAGTGCCTAAGCTCTTCCCTGGATAAAACTGAGGTATCTTTCAGAACCCCAGACTTATTAACCTTTAATACATTTGTCCAAGTACTTACCAAAATATTAATTTTCCTTTAGTAACTCAATAAAAACTTGATGAGCAAGCAAACAGTAACCTGATGGCACGACAGAAATAAGACAGCTTCCAAATGGGCTTAAATTATAGCCATGGAGTCGCTTAGGCAATTAGAGAAAGTATTTCAACTATCATTCGTTGCAGGAGAAAAGTTTTAACACTTTATACTCTGAATAAAACCTGTTCTGAAAGAACCAAAACTCTCCAAAACACCTAAAAAGTCACAATGGGATATAAATAAAAGCAGTCCATGAACTGCCCATCGTGTTAACCCACAACACATTGCCATGTGATCCTAAACATCCTGCCAACGGGTCGGTTCCAACACCACACGCTCTCTGCTCTGGAATGTGGTGAAGGAAAGTCTAAAAGCAAAGTCAATCTTGGCAAAATCTCTTGTTCTTTCACGTCTTCCAGAGACATGAGGCTCTGGGAGCACTCAACTCCCCACCCCTGCACATGACTAAATCTGACTCTTTTAAACTTCAGAACAACAATTTCCTTCTGCTTCAAACAGTACGTGCAGTACCCAGAGCACAGAACCTACCCAAACTGCAAAAACAAGAAAGCATATATTTTCCATCAGGATTAATTTCCTCAGCAATAATTTGTTATTTCCTAATGATATTCTTGAAGCCCATTCTTTTTCTATAAACTGTATATGAGGTTTTTGGTGAGGAGATGAGAAAAAAAAAAAACACTTTTCCTAAGACAGTGTCTGTCTAGATCTCCATATAACTTTCTAATTCTTTGTGTCATTTGTTGTAATTCTTTGTCATTTATGTCCTTACTGAGGAATCATCTACACCCACATGCGTATCTATATACAGTCTGTTACATTTGGCCAGTGATAATCAAAAAAACTTTTATATGCTTTTCTGACAATTATTGAAAGAATAAGTTAGGAAATGTGAGACAAAATGGTAACCACCCTAGTACCTATTGACTCTGTTGATGTTTATTACTTATTATTACTGTGATATATGTGGTGAATCATTAGTAGGCTCAATAGTTTTGTGTTTCTGTTCCTCTGTGCCATGAGTTTAGGGTTGCATAGGTTCAAAGTCATTTTGCAAAATGAGAAGACTTTCCTAGACAACATGGTTAAGAGAGTACCTTGTACACAGAGTTCATTAGTCAGGGCCACTTGGCGAAACCAATCTGACAGTTGTAATGACCAAAGGAAAGGTCTGCTGCACAATCATTACACCTCACAGAAAGTAATGGGGAAAGATCTAACATAAATGCTGCCCGCAGAAGCCAGCCGGGTGAGCAGAACACAGGGCATCTGAATATCATTTAAGAAACACCAGCCCTCAGTCACACTGAGCAAGGTCATACAGTGCTCTGCTTACATATGCAAGGAAGCTTAAAAGAGGAAGGAAAGCCCACCCTGACAGAGGTATGCTCTTAACAGTCACCAGAATAATGTCAAGAATTTTCACAGCCCTTCACCTGGCAGTGAGGGGTCCTGAATGTAGCCAAGCAGACTGCCTAACATAAAGCTGAATTTGGAACAGTACTTATAAATGTCCATAAGTAAAGTGGAAGTCACTCTAGCAGTGATAAAACCACACTCAATAAAGATAACTTTTACAACATTTTTTCATAAACCTGTATATCAAAGATGCTGAGATCACCAGCCATTTTCTTTGTAAGGGATTACAAAGCTCTTCCTGTTCACATGGCTAAAACCAGAGGTGAGATTATACAGTATGGCTCCTCCAGATGGAAAAGCCCCCTTATAAGAGGTATTTCCTTGAGAGAAACAATTACACAGTACTAGTAATTAGTGCTGCTCTGTGCATAATAGTGAAATAGTCTAGCTATAGAAGCTGTTAACAAATTCCCCAACATATTCTAGAAGAATTCCAAACGTACAAAAGAAGGAAATGGTGTCAGCCTACCTGGATCAAGCCTTTTCTTCAATTCACTTAATCTTCTCAAAACGAAAAAGTAAGGGAAGGAGGGAGGGAGGGAGGGAGGGAGGGAGGGAGGGAGGTTGGTTGAAACAGAACCTGGATATCGATTGTATGTACCCAGAGGATCACACTGGTTATACCATGAACAATGAATAATGTTATGAATCACGAAAAATGAGGGTAAGCAAGACTGAGGGGCAATGAGCCGTGAGAATGAGGCCCTAAAGTAGTATATATTCCTAATGCAACAACTCTGTCTTGTTCTTCTTAAGATCCTTGCAAAGTGTGACCATGCCCAAGTAGAACAACAAATACAGGGCACTATAATGAACACACAAATATTTCTCAATCTGTGAAGAGCATTCCCAGTTAAGGAATTCTTCACTTAGAAATTCCCTTTGCCCCTTAAATATTCTATTGCTTTATAGAAACCTTGCTAAGATTCCAGATTTGCTAATGATATAATCAATAATTACTATTATACAGTTTTTGCATTTTGTGATATAATTTTTCATAAATATTATCTCATTTAATACCTGTGAGGTTGGTCTTATCATGATTCCCAACTAACAGATGGGGACACTGAGGCTCACAGGGGTAAATTATCTTCCCCAATATCATGTAGCCTATGAGGAAGTCAAGACTTGAACTTGGATTTTCTGAGTATGACTTCTTTGACCTTTTTTCTACATCATGTTCTCTGACCAATGATGAGGAGATCAAAGCTTAAATTTTAGAGGCAGCCATACAATATTTCAAAATACAAGTGAAAGCAAGAGATATATAAAACCATAACTATGCAACTTGTACTCATTCTCTCAAAACAAAACTAGTTTTCAGGCTTCCTGCTGCTACTTTATTTCTACCGTATTCTCCTTTCATAAAAGTCAGGTACTGCCAAGTCATCATTACCTAACAAGAAAGGCCCTCCTTGGGAGATCTTTGCTGGAGGACAATTTCCAAAATGTCAATAGACTTCTGGGCTAGCATATTAGTATGAATATAAATTTCTGTTTCTTACTACTGACATTCCATCTAAAAATGCTGGAACTGAGCTTTGCCACAGAATACCGGCTGTCATGGAGCCCTGCTCATAAATAATGTCCCATACTGAAAAGAACTGCACTCAAATTGACAAAGGAGCTTTTGTGGTTATCACAGAAGGCAAGAATTTCCAAAATAATCCTAACATCATGCCTTGACTGTTTATTCTATCATCAAGCTGTTGGTAGGTCTTTTCTCTAAAAATAAGCCTTTTCTGTCGCTTCTATTACTATGGAGGCTACTGTGAGTCTTTTACTCAGTACCCATGAACCCTACTTACATATAAACCTCAAAGGACAGAATTGCTCGCTGATACCACTAACATTACCATATTAAGTGCAGCCCTTTGCTGGAAATTTTTATGTAAGAAAAACTATCCAACTCACCTTTGCAAGCTGATCAAATCATTAGTTAATTGTCTCATATCTTAAGCTGGGTGTGGATAGAAAAACTGGTGGAGAAATTTAAATTTTGACAAAGACTGAGCAAGAATCACCTTTCCATTACGGATGTCTTTCACGGGAAGTTACACAGTTATCCAAGAGGCTGTTGTTTCTAGCCCGTTTTCGAAGTGTTCACATGAATATATTACCTTCAAACTACGTCTGCAGACCTGACATTGATTTTGATATGAAAAGACTATAAATCACTGTAAAACATGCCAGGCCACTCAGTATAGCCCATGAAATACACATACATTTCTATGTAAATTGACCAAGGAAGGATAATCAAGAATGTAATATTGATTTGGAAAAATCATTCCATGGAAGACATTTTTGATTGCATAAGACTCCTACTCAAAACAGCTTGAAACAATCCTGGTTCCATCTTGCAGTACTAGAAAATGAGTCACAGACTTTAGAATACAAGAGACCTTATCATCTGGTTCAACCTCCACATTTTAGTTGGACGGGAAGGAGGCAGGATGACATTTGTGTCTTTTTTATGTGCGTTCCAACTTTTTTTACATTTTATTACATTTTTAAACACACTTAAAGGTAGGGAGACAATAAACTCCGTTGTATGAGTACCAATCAATCTAATTGAGTTGCCAATCTTTTAACCTTCTTACCTTTTTCCATGAGGAATTCAAACCCAAAGAAGTAACTTGACCAAGGTTACTTAGTTATTTTGTGGCTGATCCATGGCGGAAAGTTAAGTCCTAACCAGCCCCATTCCCCAACTAGTGCTTTTCCCACTCTTTCTTCATAGCTCTTGCCATTTGTAATACATGGATTGGTCAGATACTTTCATTTCTATTTTTATCACCACACACACAAGGAAAGTACCAGTATGAATGAAGGATGTAGAAGACTACGGACATCCTGGTCTGGACTGTGAGAACACCCTGGCCAACTAAGTTAACCAAAAAGCCTCTCCATGTTCAGCAACAGGAAGAAGTTCCACTGACTTACAATGGAACAGTTTTCAGCAGCTATGGTAACTACCTTCTCCCAGATCTGGCTGAGAACATTCCACACAAACTATAATATACTGTCTTAGTTTTTTGCTACATCTATTATTTGCTTACTTTCAACACAAGAGACCAGAATCAAATCAGTGTAAAGCTGTATCATTACAATTAAGTTTCCAGATCCTGTGTTGTCCACTCTATCCTTTAAATCAAACCAAACTACCCATGCAGCATTCAGCCAGCAGTCTATAAAAACAAGTCACAGGTGATCCTACTCTATAAACCTGGTATCCCCTTGTTTTGTTCCTTAATCTTGGTCTTGCACCACTCTATCCCAGTTTGGGCGTTTCCAACCCTTCTCTTACCATTTGTACTCTATGATTAACCTTGTCTTAACCAATTTGGTATCTTTGTTGCACTTTAAAGAATCAATTCACTGTTTGGTTTCTCTTGGCCCTAAGTGCCTTAACTCACCCTTTCTCTTGCCATTCCTTTGGAATCCAAACCCCTACAGAGAGGGATTTAGGAATATATCATATGAAGGCTGCTGACAGGTATGTGGTAATTCCATGTTTATGGGCTGCTGACAGGTATGTGGTAATTCCATGTTTATGGGCTGGGAAGTCATTATTCCCTCCCAGGGAAACTTGGCTACCATTACTATTTGTTGATGCTTTTTCACATAGACCAACCAAGAGGTCATCTCACCCACAAATGTGAAGAAAGAAATCATTGTTTTCTGCCTTTTACAACTGGTGACGGTAATAGAAATACTTGATGTCCCTTTTATACTCATCTGATAATCTAGGAACAGCCTCAAAAATAGATTCCAACAGGCTTATTAAAAGAATTAATCTTATTACTTAATTTCTTTGCCAAGGAGTTCAAAATTTCTTTTAAGTGTGTGCAATCATTTGTTATAATGTTTGAGGTAGAATTCCCCAGAGTAACGTCTGCAGCAAAGGAAGACCTGTTTATCTCTATCCCATGCTCTACAACCCAACCCAACCCAACCTTTTAAACATTAAGAAACTATTCTCTTCATTTCTAAGGAATGAACATCCTAAGGAGTGTTTCTTATTCCTTCTTTGACATCTATCGTTGAAGAGTAAATAAGTCAGTAAAGAAATATATGGTCAAGGCTCTAAAAAAATACACTAACCCGCTATAGGTAAGGCATAGACCTGGATTTGTGTATGTATGTGTGTATGTGTACATGCATGTAGTGCGTGTGCACATGTGGGTGCATGGATGCTCACATACATGTTTTGGAAGCAAATTCATTTGCATTTATTCATTCTCTTAAACTCCCAATTTCCCCCATTTCAGCAGCATAAATTTGAAATTGGTGAGTTCACTATTAGAAGCAAAGTCTGTTGCCGAAGAGCAGAGCAAAGCTAACCGGTTCACATGGGAACAACAATAAAAACAAAACTCATGATGTTTGTCTTGGTAACATTATGAGGCTGGAACATAAATAATTCCTTAATCTTAGAATAAAGCCTTATATCCTTCAAGACTAAACTGTTAACCTACTATTTATTCTCTTCTCACCTTTAAATTTGCCACCTAGCATTCTAATATAAACAAAACAAAACAAAACCTCAAAAGAAGAATGGGCTGATGGACAAGCAGAAACCATTTCTAAAGCTGGACATATAACCCTTTCTGCCATAAAGTAGTACACAGTCTAAGCATTTCTGTAAGCATTTCTGTTTCTATTTAAAGACTCCATAATGCTCCTTGTGCCTAGAACTTGAAATTTTAGTCATCTGATTTTTTTTTTCCTTTTCCTCTGCTCCATATCCAACCATTCTTTAAATATTGGCAACTTTGCCCATATAAAATTTCTTCAATGCATTCATTTTTCTAAAATATTCCACATCCCTACCCTCTTCACATCATGCCTAGACTATGGCAACAGCCATTTAACTGTCCTCCTTGCCTCTATTCCTTTTCTATTCTGATAGAAAGGGAAAGAAAAGTCCCGGGAAAGGGAAAGAAGAGTCCCCCAAGTGCTGCCATCAGCATGTTTCTTACTTCCAAAGGCTTCCCAGTGTCTGTCAGAGTAAGTTTACAACGCTCTGTCTGGTGCTCCACATCTTATAGCCACCGCCCCTCCTACCCATCTGAATGTATTGCCCCCAGCTTCCCAGCCTAAATGCTCTGCCCAAGTAGGCCAGTCTCCTCACCTGCCCTAAACAGCTACTCTTGTACTACTCACCCACAATGTCCACCAGAACCTAAATTCAATCTAGGGCCATGTTCAGGACTAACCTGCCTGGTTCAGCCTACTGACCCCACAATGAATTCTTTCTTCCTCTGACTCTCCTAAGCACTAGAGGTAGTCTGCTCCACCCAATCGTGTACTCGATTTTATTCTGTGTTTGTGCCCTGTCTTCCCGACTAGATTGCAACTCCTTAAGAGCAAAGGTTGTGCTTCATACATCTTTGCCTTTCCCACAACAATATGCTGAGTGTGTAGCAAGTATTTAATAAATAGTTGCTTTTAAAAATATTCTGCAAGCAATGAGTTGGGAAAATCTCTGAAGAAAGGTGAGTCTTGAGATATAATCTAAAGTAATGGGGATGAACTGAGGGGAAGAGATAAACATAGTTTCTCCTTTAATAAAAGTATCAAGATCAAATGAATATTACTCATCGCTCTATACTGATATTTTATATATAATTATTATGGGTTTCTCATTTTGTATAGAGTGTTTATAAATCCTAGTTCAATACAAACTTTTATCAAATGAAACATATATTTTTCTAAACATTAAAGTATGGCCATATACTCAACACCCAAAAGTTTGTAACTCAGAATAAAAAATTATGAATATTTTTAAATAACTGAAGTAAAAATTCATTTTTTAACAATGATCTTGGGACTTCCCTGGTGGTGCAGTGGTTAAGAGTCCGCCTGCAGATGCAGGGGACACTGGTTCGAGCCCGGGTTCAGGAGGATGCCACATGCCGCGGAGCAGCTGGGCCCATGCACCACAGCTACTGAACCCTGTGGGCCTAGAGCCCATGCTCCGCAACAAGAGAGGCCACCGCAATGAGAAGCTCGCGCAACGCAGCAAAAGGTAGCCCCCACTCACTGCAGCTAGAGAAGGCCCCTGCGCAGCAAGGAAGACCCAATGCAGACAAAAATTAATTAATTAATTAATTAATTAATTAACTTTTTTTAAAAAGATAACTTAAAAAAAAAAAGATCTTATATTCAAGTAAAAAGTAAGTCAATATCACAAAACTGACTTGTACTAATTCACCTCGGATTTAAAAAATAATAGATTAAAGGACACTCTGGCCAAATTAACTTGCACCAAGCTTCTAGCAAAGAGGTGAATGGAAAGTCAGGCCTGGACACGCTCTCATGCTGGCCACGGAGAGCCCCTCCATGCCAGCAGCAGGCCCAGCCTGGCCAGCGTCCATGCAGTCAGTCCAAGACCCTGCTTACAGACACAAGGAGACTGGTCAATGGAAAGAAGGTTCTGTGGTTTGATTGCCAAGAAAATGTGATAAGAAAAGCCTTGAAACCTCAATGAAGTAAATCTACTTCTAAAAATCTTTCTTAAAGAAACATTCAGAAATACAGAAAATACAATGGTATTCCTTCCATTATTCATTCTGACAATTTTAAAAATCAGAAATAATCTAAAAGTAATCACAATACGTGAATGAATGGCTAATGTAAGTTTTGGTAAAGCCATCCCAGAACTCTCAAAGCACGTGCTGAAAGTGGCCAGACAGGTCACCTAGACAAGTGAAGTAGGCTAGGTGACGTGAAATCTCCTGACTTTAAAATATATTGGCAAGTAATTCAAATATTTGTGAACATCACAAAGGCCAAACAAAATATGTCTACGGGCCAGACTTAGCCACACACCACCAGTTTGATCTCTGTGGTGAAATGTTTTTGAAAATTATGTGATTAAAGAATTTTTAATAAAAATGCTCTTTGTATAATATTAGGTTAGAAGGAGGAAGGGGAGTGTAGTCCTAATTACTTAAGAGACGTATGTGTGGGAAAAAAGACCAGCAGGGAAAACATCAAAATCACGATAGCTGTATCTGGAGAGAGACTGTGGGATGATTTGTTTTCTTTACACTTTTCTGTATTTTAAAAATTCTCTTCGGGCTTCCCTGGTGGCGCAGTGGTTGGGAGTCTGCCTGCCAATGCAGGGGACACGGGTTCGAGCTCTGGTCTAGGAAGATCCCACGTGCCGCAGAGCAACTAGGCCCGTGAGCCATAACTACTGAGCCTGCGTGTCTGGAGCCTGTGCTCCGCAACAAGAGAGGCCGCGATGGTGAGAGGCCCGTGCACCGCGATGAAGAGTGGCCCCCGCTTGCCGCAACTGGGGAAAACCCTCGCACAGAAACGAAGACCCAACACAGCCATAAATAAATAAATAAATAAATAAATAAATAAATAAATAAATAAATAAATAAATAAATAAATAAATAAAATTCTCTTCAAATAAGTATTTATTACTTTATAATTTTAAAACTATCTTAAAAAAACAAAAACATGCATTTTCTCAGCCTTTCTTTTGGTTCAACATTAACGTTGCATCACTAATTGGGCAATGTCCCTAAAAGGGGGCAACTCAGAAAGGTTGACATTTCTTCTTTTTCCCAACCCATCATGTTAAATCTTGTATGTAAAGGGCTGTTTGTGACGCCCTAAAATTGTGAACTGCTATAATGCTGAATAATTTAATATCATTAACGGGTTGGAAATACTGCTGAAGGCAGTTATGAAAATAATGCAAAGAAATAATACATATAAAGCACTCAGCCCAAACACACTCACTAAATGGTATTCCGAAATACCTGCCTTTGGTATTTGCCAAATACCTTGTCTTGCTTGTATGCTGACCTCAGCTCACCCTGATTCTGAAACCATTATCTACGGCTCAGTTACTAGCTTTTCTGAACCTACTCCCCACCTCCTTCCTCTGCCCCCATCACCACCTGTGTTTCAGATTCTCATCATCACGTGTGACAGGAAACCATGTTCCTGATCCCTTCCAGGTTCTCCTTGACCAAGCCCCCAACCCCTGGTTATCATAATCCAGTAATAAAAATGTGATTCTAACATCTTCAGGGAAGCTTCGTTCAAATATTGTCTGGAAGTTTGTAAAGTGTGTGTTTATCATAGCCTGCTTTCCCTTCTTCCCTTTTTGCCCCCAATTAGCTAATGTTTATGACTTATTCTAATCTTTATTTTCCACTCTGCACCATTCTGGAACTCTTTGGAGAAAAGGTATTTGGAGATTTAGAAGAGCATGTTCTCTTATCCTCAGGAATAAATGAGATGAGACAGTGGATTAATCCTGAGATAACCAGGTGACTTTTCATGAAGCAAATTCACCTATATTTACCTTTATGTTTTGATTAGACAAATAAAGAAGTTATTTTGCATTTTCCAAACCCATGTCAGGAAGGTATAAAATTTTACCATGGGTCAATGAGGGTTGCCTGTGGTCATATTTTTCAATAATTCCAGAATCACGTAGGACCCTCAAACAAGTAGTAGACCTTCAAAGACAGGCATATCAAAGAGAACCACAATATTGTTACAAAAAACTTAATTCCTTTGGGAATGTAAATTTGATGATAATATTCACGTGTAGACCAGCTGATTTTTTTTAGTGTTCATCTTAAGAGGAGTGTCTAGTTTAGGGGCTAGGAGGAAAGATGTCATTATTTATCTGCCATATCTTTACTCACCACTTTAACAACAGAATGTACTTTTAGCCTCTGTTTGCAGTCATTTAGCCCGAACGCTCTCCCGTCTACCCGACACTGTGCTGCACAGCCTCAGACACAAGCTTTCTGTGAAGGTGATGACTTTGAAGCACAGATGCTGAGCTCACATAGTAACCATGAGTACACACAGGTCACTACAGCTGGGGCAGAAGAGGATGCCAGAGCTACAAGCCATCAGAAACTCAAAACATGTGGAGGGACAAGAAAGCACATTAAGGGGAAGGGCAAGGTAGAGACATTCCATGTACCCATCAACATAAAAGCACCTCCCACCCCACTGATGGCTGAAACAGGAGTTAGGTTTCCAGGCCTGGGTGGCTTGTGAGTTCTGTATGACACGGTCTAAGTTTTGGCAAGTAGACTAATACTAGAAAATCGAGTCTCATGACACCTTTGTTGGCTAGAATTACTGTATTTTCCAGTCTCCTAGAAAATAAAAAGGCAACTTGAAGCAGGAAAGTTCTCAAGATATTTTACTTGCTGTTTCTGCTTCTGAGGAATAGTTTTATAATTTGGGAATGAGATTATCTGCCCCTTAAATCCGTATAAAAGTTGAGAGGTTAAAAACATCATCTTTTGAGTGACATAATTCAGTAATAAAAGGTGGTCTCAACAATGAACATTTTAGGTAATAATTTAACCCAACCTTCCATTCCAAATCAAACTGTACTGGGGACAAAACTTTCTAAGACAATTAGATGTAAACCCTGGAGCAACCAAATTGCAAGTTAACATGTTTGTCTCTGCAGGTTGCCATGTAACTCTCATCTTTCCCCAGTGAGTTCTGGAACAGACAGCAAGGACCTGGCCCTCACTTGGTGCACAGCTGAGCCCTCCCAAGTGGGGGTCAGTGTGAGGTCCTGATGTAAACGTGTACGTGGAGAGCAGCACAGTGTATCACAGGCCAGGGACAAGAAGAAATGATGAAATGCCATCAATCAGTGTGGCTCCCACCTCAGCACTGAAGAAATACTGGCAAAGCCAGTGTTTTTATAACATGTTCACTAACATTATTATAAACCTGCTCTCTCCATCTTGGTTTAATAAAACTGAAAAGAATCACCTGACTTTATAGATCTTTCCAAACTGTCAATTTTATATTTTAAGCCAAAATTAAAGACTGTCCTCAAAATAGAATAATGTCTAAACCTGTTCATTAATGGAAAGTCCATTTAAGCTCGCAGCTTCGCAATTCCAAGTTAAATTCTGATCTTGAAACATCACTGACAAATATGAAAGTAAAATAAGAAAAAGTGGAGCAATGGAAAAAAAAATCTTCCCTGGCTCAAGAAGGTATTTCCAATCCTCAACATGTGTTTTTGAACTTTCTTTTATGAGGAAGAGAGATCATTCCACTACTGTCATGGAGAGCACTTCATAAGGAAAATAAATTTCTCCAGAAATAAGTTATATTTACATTTACATTTTTAAAAGAAACAGGCAGCATTTTAAAGGGGCAATTCCAACCCAACAGTCTCCTTATCTAGATACTTTCAAGAGTATCATGTGCCCTGGAAACAGGCCATTAAATCCATTTTCCCAGTAGTAACTGCAACATGAACTATTGATTGATTATTCATCTAAAATGAAATTGTCACTAAATGGTAGAATTGTCTACTAAATGGTAGAATGGTAGAACACTCATTTTATCTGTGGCATTCCAAATCCAAATAGTATTAAAGAAGAAAAGGTAAAGAACTATTCTTTCTTTAATTTAGATCATCAACCTTCTCTCATAAGGTACTAAGACACCAGAAACCACAGATTCTTTAAGAAAAAAAAATATTTCACAAAAGCTTTCTGTATAAAAACTTTAAAAACGTGTCCATAGCAAAATAAAAAAGGCAGGGAGAGGGTCACCTTGACCAATTATCGCTGAAAAGCAATTAGAAATTAAACCAGTATCTGTTTTTAGATCAATACAATTTAGTCTTTCCTCAAACTTTGAAATCTTTCTAATCTATTTCATTTTTCTGTACCTTCCAAGCAATAGCAATTTAAAATCTGAATCAAAAATGAGTTTCCCTCATTCATTATAGGAAAGAAAATATTTAACATTTGTTTTGTTATCACATAAACTTTTGACGGTTTCATAGGAGCAGCAATACCACCCTCACTGAGTATTTGACAATTATGTGACACTGAGCAAAACTAATACGCATCCCCTAGGAGCATGGAGCCAAATAGATGCTTCCAAGCACCTACATCACAGAAGGGGAAGGATGGAACCTTCATCCTGGAGGAACCTGGCGTGATGCCTTCTCTTTTCAGGGCCTTTCCTTTGGGGCACAGGGATACCAGCCACTCTGCTGGGATTAAGTTACTTAAATAGGAAGACAAGCAATCTTCCCCTCATGGTAAACGTTGGGAAACTGAGAGGTAATACCAACATTGGTTGCTGCTATGTACAGGATGAAGAAGATCAATTTTGAAAGTGCACCGTCTCTAACTTTCACAAAACATAATTACTAGAACTTAAATAAAACTGACAGGTTTAACCAACTACTCATCCTTCCTCATGGTAGTGTTTTTTTAAAAAAATGGGAAGAACTGAGTCACACCTTCATCCGTGCCCTGCTCCCTCATGCCTTTATTTTATTCTGCCCTGCGCAACAAAGAAATAAAAAAGGAATTACTTTTTTTTTAAAAAAACTGTTTTTTAAGATTAAACGATGCCTTCTATGTGTCATACTCCCCACTCCAAAAGAAAGTAGAGTTGAATTTGTTCCTACAAACCCACCTGTCTCCACAAGCTCCCCAGTCTTCGCTCCTCTGCCAGCCATAGCACCTGAAGCTTTCTCTACCATCCAGCACCATTCCCCACACTATTCCACCTCTTCATCCTGCTTTCCTCCTTGAGGCTGTGGTTAAGAAATGCAGACAGTTTATTACATCTCAATGTAGTAGTCCATACATTCTGATAGGGTTTTGTAAAACGCTTACTACTTTATGATCTGCGAATTACTCAATGAGAATAAGATTGATATAAACGTATGAATCTGATCTCTTGAAACATTTAGGGTTCTTTTTAAATCTCTATAAACTATTTCTTTAAGAATGGTTTGTAAACCACTCACAGGTGCACCTAATCTGCTTGCTAGTCATTAAACACATATGACCCATTATCTCAAGCTAATTGAATAAATATCGTAGAACAACTCTGCTTCAAGCACTCTTTAGTTTTGTGAATAGTAAATGAGCAAGATATGGCCACAACATCAAAGAATTCAGTTTAGTGGGAAGTCAATGACATAAATAAAAAATTACAACACAGCCTTGGTGAATAGCGGAGTGGAAGCAAATAAATGGTACAGAAAAAGGCATAAAAGACAGGGGTTTTTTTTGGAGGCTTCTTCAAAGGCCCACCTGCTTAAAATATGCAGACTCTTCCCCAAACCTGCCATGGTGAGTGCAATACTGACAATTAGAGTTATTCATTTGGAATAATAAATTACTCCCAGAAATCCTACATACAACATTCATATTACTTGGAAAAGCATGATTCCTTAATATTGATTATTATATTAGCATAGATTCATTTGTACAAAAAAAAAAAGTGGAACACAAGATATGTGTGTGTTTTGGTGAGAGGATAACTTAAACGTCATGGGACACAGTCCATCAAGGACTAGCTCAGAAGAGACATACATCCCGAAGAACCTAGAAAGTGGACCAGCATGGTGAACACATGACCTAAGAGTAACTCGGGCTTGTCCTGACCAGACTTATTAAAAACAGGGTTATTACTCAGTTTCTTCTAAAATTAGGTCACTAATTAATCTATCAATAGGTATTTATTGGACACATTTCTCCAACTTTGTGTTTTTTTAATACAGTCTTTAGAGCCAAATCAAGACCATCCTTCTCTTTCCTAAGACTGATTTAGGACTTCCTCACGGCCTCTTGCCAGCAAAACAACATGCAAACGTAGGGAAAAAAAACCCATAAAGTTGAGGTTTCTGATGCTGATGCTTAAGTAAGTGGTAGCTGACCTTCCCATGCAAATTTGCATCATACTGCTGTTATACCATGTTTGTGTCTTCTTGTTCTCTTTTAGACAGGTCACCAATTCCATCTCTTGTTACAGGACAGCTGGTGCTAGCTACTCACCCCTAGTCTTTCTTTAATCAACTCCATCAGCTTTCCTTCCACCCCTGCCTTAAGCAAATGAGGAAAAAATGAAAGTTTCTAAGACTTTAAAAGACTAAAGTTCAAGAGAGGCCAAATAATAACTCAGCATTATTAACTATCAACAAAATTTGGGGCAACAATCGGGCTCTGGGTTTGTCTCCAATTCTCCAGGATCCTCACTACACAAAGGTTAATCAAAGAATGATTATCTTTCCCACACCATGCTCACATTGGGTGGGTGTATCTTTGAGTGGTAATTACAACTGAACTACTGCTACAATCTACAATGTTTTATTCTAATTGACAAAAAAAAGTAGGGAAATTCTTGAAAGAGAAGTTTATTAATAATGAAAATGGCACGGTTATATATATGAGAAAAAAGACCTTTCATATACATAAAGACTGTTAAATTTTTATTTCTAATTAGCTAGTATTAAGACTAGAGCATTTCAAGCAAACAGTACAGCAACATGAGCTTATCTGACCCATACTTTATGTACAGTGTCATTATAAACAAGATGAAAAAGAAAAATCCTTCATTATCCATACTCCACATTGAACATATATTATGGTCACTTCAGAATCATCACACAGTCTGAATACATAAATAATTATACCTTTATTCTCTGATATCGTGGTTACATTTTTCCTATTTATTCCCTTAATCACTAAAGAACCAATTATATACAAGTGAAGAAAAAAGAGTCAGGATAAGGAATCATTTAAACCTGGCTGTAGCTACAAATTGTGTGTTCTAACTTGTGTCTTATTACCCTGAGGGGAGTGATTTAACCTGTATCTTGTTAACTCATAGGGATAGTATAAGGTTTTACAAAATGCATGACTCAAGGAAATTTCTAGGTAGATTCGTTACTTCAATTACTTTCTAGTACCCTCTCACCTTCCCACCTCCAGCCAGGATCTTCTGTGGAACACAATGCAACTGATTTTAGGATTGTGACCTTCACACCATTTTTCTACATTCATTGCACACTTGGGAATAGAATGAGCTAGGATGCATAACTCACTGCAGCTGGATTGTAAATCTGAAAGGCTGGCCCCACCCATCCTACTGGGAATTGTTAGAAACATTTTAAGAGGAAAAAAAAAAAAAAGACCCATATTTTCCTTGGCTAAAATATCTCAATTTAATAAAGATAAGTTATTCTCCTAAATCAGCAGTTTTCTTATGGAGTAAATATGTTACCTTCTTTTCCCATTTCAAAATGAAAATTCAATTCACGGGCTGATAGATGTCAAAGTATCCATTATTGAAAACATGGAAATGACACAAAGATACCAGCTGCCTAAAACTCATGAAATGGAAGAAGGCAAACTTATAAAACAAGCATGCAAGTAAATAACTAAATCAGGTATCGTATTTGAGCCAACATGGTTTGAGAGCCTACAAAGAATATTTATGCAATTTTCATCTTTTTGTCAGAAGTAATATTAAGTCAAGGTTGTTCAACTATATTAAAATTTACTATGTGGTAAAAAGCAGGGGGAGGGGAGCAGCCAAGCCATGATGACCAGATACTGCAGGGAAAAAAAAGAAGAGGTGGGAATAAAATCATGTAAAACCTGCACTTGTTTTATTATGTAAAGTAAATGGGACTTTAGGGCACATAAATGTGAACAAATATCCTTAAAACATTGCCATGGTGGAAATGGAGACCTATTTATCAAATAAATTCCCCATTATCCACAACCCATGAAAATAAGAATCAGGTTGTATACTCAACTATAAAGGTGATATCTATGAATCCAAAAAAAAAAAAAGTTTGAGTTCTTTACCATGCACTGCATTATATTATTTTTAAATAAGGTGACAGTTGTATTAAATATTATATTGCTAGATCAATAAGAATGTCCTAATAATCAGAACATTTCATTCCTCAATCACACAGCCTAAATAAGAGCTTATCCTAATACTTTTAGATGACTACATGCCATTAAATTACCTTGGGGAGAGCTTTTTTAAAAAGCTCTTAACCCTGGTGGCACAGTGGTTAAGAATCCGCCTGCCAATGCAGGGGACACGGCTTCGAGCTCTGGTCCGGGAAGATCCCACATGCCGCGGAGCAACTAAGCCCGTGCGCCACAACTACTGAGCCTGCGCTCTAGAGCCCGTGAGCCACAACTACTGAAGCCCGCGCGCCCAGAGCCCGTGCTCCGCAACAAGAGAAGCCACCGCAGTGAGAAGCCTGTGCACCGCAACGAAGAGTAGCCCCCGCTCACTGCAACCGGAGGAAGCCCACGCGCAGCAACAAAGACCCAACGCAGTCAAAAATAAATAAATAAATAAAATAAAATAAAAAGAAGCTCTTTTGGGGTAGTTCGTCCTGTCAGACTGATAGCTCTTTCAGCCCTTTAAATGTGTTCATCCGTGGATCTTCACCATAGAAATGTCACTCTCTGATGTTTCTCACTATTGTTCAGTTATAACAAAGTTGGGCCAAAGTCTTTATTCCTGAACTGAGGCCCTCAGGTCTCTCCCTGAGAGTTCAGGAGTTCCTTCCGTTTAATAGATGCGGAGCAGACATTCATATAGAGCCAAGAGATTTGCTCTTGCCTGAAAAGTTCACACAAACGGAAATTAGAGACAGAGACGTGTCAGAATTCTCAAATTCCCACTTCTCTGCTTGGCTTCTGGAAAAGAACAATCCTCCTTTATATGAGATGTGGCCTTTTCCAATCTATAAAGGAAAAAAGGAAAAAAAAAAGTTTTTAATTGCAATGAAAGTCCTGCCATGTTTCATACAAGCAGGAGTGAATTTAGATACAAGGTATTCACAAAGGAGAAGCTAACCTATATACTACATGAGGAAATTCGGTGTTGTTTTCAAAATTAATACACCAGGAACTAGAGGAGAGCCAAGATTTGCCCAGGACGTGGTCAGGTATCAGCAGCAGAGTCAGGGAACCCATTAGTTCTGACTCAGCCCACCCATCAATCAGCAAAGTATATTCTTAGCACTGTGCTCTTGACCCGACACCCACTCCTTCCCTGTCCACTTGATTAAATTCGTCTGTAGTCTAAGGAGAACCCTCTAAACTTTATACATATGTGTTGTCCTTCACAGCTAAAAAAATAGGATATTAACATGATTAACATAATAATGTGGTTTTGATTAATAGGCTCAGGAAATTTTAAAACTCTGGTAGAAGCACAAAGCGCAGGCCTAAATCTATCCTCCAGCAAAAAGGTTGCTTTTTCTTCAGCAGTTTGATCCAAAAAAGCCTTAATATTTTAGTTAGGTGAATGTCTGACCATAAACTATGTTAAAACTACTTCAAAGTCTTCTCATTCCACCTGAAAATAACAAACATGCTACAAAATATTCAGCTACTAAGCCTACCTCCTCCTGTAAGAGTCTCACCTTATCTTCTTGCTGGGAAACCTGAGGCGTAGTTATTAAGAGACACCCTTAGAGACTCAGAAGCAGACAGCATATGCAGCCCCAACTCCCAGGCCCGGCTTTTTCCTTATAGAATACTTTCCAGAATTCATACAGTTTTTTTTTTAATTTTTCTTTTTAATTTATTTCTTTTATTTATTTATTTTTGGCTGTGTTGGGTCTTCATTGCTGCACGCGGGCTTTCTCTAGTTGCGGCAAGCGAGGGCTACTCTTCGTTGTGGTGTGCAGGCTTCTCATTGCAGTGGCTTCTCTTGTTGCGGAGCACGGGCTCTAAGCGCACAGGCTTCAGTAGTTGTGGCACATGGGCTCAGTAGTTGTAGCTTGTGGGCTCTAGAGAGCAGGCTCAGTAGTTGTGGTGCACGGGCTTAGTTGCTCCGTGGCGTGTGGGATCTTCCCGGACCAGGACTCGAATCCATGTCCCCTGAATTGACAGGTGGATTCTTAATCACTGTGCCACCAGGGAAGCCCCATTCAGTTTTGATTCCCTTTAAATACAGCTTTTGGTCTTTGTGGGTATAAAAACCATCACATCTCTTACTATATAAATTTTAAACTAGAAAAAAAATATTTGTGTCCCAAATTTAATTTTTTTGATAGAAAACTCTTCTTCCAACAGAGTTCCAAATCCAAGTTAATTATATGACATAGGTAATGAGTGATCTCCATCTTCTCTAGGCTTCTAATCAGTTGTAAAATAGGAGTTTTGGTTAAAGCTCTTCCCTGCCATGAAGAAAACAAAGAGTAATTAATTGAAAAAAATCCAGAATGTACTGAAATGCACTTTTGTTGTAATATATCATCAAGCTATAGTCCTAAAATCACCAGTACCTTCTTTCTTTGCAGGAAAGCTGTCCTGTGCTTTGCTAAGTTAAAAAAAAAAAAGAATCCAATCTACAGAGACTATGTAATACTTTTACTGAATCCTAAATCAAGTCCATTAATATTTTCTTGAGCTACTGGTAGATGAAAACTCTGGACTATGTGAAAACTGAAAATGTTGTATGGACTATGTACCTAACATTTTTTCAATGCCATCTTCCCACTATGAACAACCCCCTTATAGTGTCTGTGTGAACATTCTTTTGTTTCACTGGATCTTCTTGTTTAAATCTTCTTTGTTACATGAATTTTTTAATATATATTTTAATGCCAAACAGTTTACCAGAAGAAAGTGAAACATGTAGTCCATCTGTCTGTCCCTAATTAGGCTCTCCTGGATCCTCTCTTCGGATTTCTTAGCCTAGATGAGATGCATTTGTAATTCCTGGAACGCAGATGGCTCTGAGGGGCTTATAAAAGGGTCTTAGGAAAGATAAAAAAACATCAGTCATGTTCTTTCTATTGGATACCACGGAAGTGGAGCCATAGGCCATCTGCTGGCTAGAGATGCAGAGATTAGCAGGTATCCTGGTCTAAAAGGCACAGTCCCAGTATTATTGCTCTGATAGCATTCAAGCAAGGTTGGCAGCAACTCCCATGGGCTAAGTCAGATGTTTAAAGGAGTCTCTACCATGCAAATGGAATTAGAAAAGCGTCTTCTTTAGTTTCCTTTGATGTCAATTCGTCCCTTCCTATGAGAGGAACCATGCGTGAGGGGCTGCCTATCAGAGAAAGGGGATTTGGAGCAAAGGGGCAGAGGCTCCAATCAGAACCACATGTGTTATCCTGACCCTTGATCAATTTCTTCTATAAGCAGGCATGAATTGCTCTGGTTTTTCTCTTCTAAAAACCTGGTGCCATCATCTGGCCTGGGTGAGACCCATCCATGAGGAAGCACCTTTGTGAGGGCAGCTGTAGGACCGAATATCAAAGCCAGATTATAATCCCACCCACTAAATTCAAGTAACATCTATAAATGTTCTCTTTACAAGATTATTGTATTTTTGTAACCTAAGTCTGGTTATGGATCCTGAGGAACAAGGGGAAAAAAACTACAGACACTTGCCCAAAATGCATGCTGAAAAAAGTAATGGAAAAAGGTAGGTTGAAAAGTAAGATGAACCTGCTGTATAGCACAGGGAACTCTACTTCACTTCGCTGTACAGTAGAAACTAACACAACATTGTAAAACAACTATAGCCCAATAAAAAAAAAATTAAAAAAAAAAAGAAAAGATGAACTTAATAAAAGCAAGAGACACACTTTAATGAGATTTGTCTCATTCAAAGCATACTTAAAAGTATCTACAGAGATGGAAAAGGAAGTATATGTTAAAATATGTGAGGATTTATGGCTACTCAAATGGGTGACATCTATATTAATAAGAAAATATGACAGAGCCAGGAAGCTCTAGGCCAGAACAGAGTGTCTTTGTTTTCAATCTTCTCCAGCATTTGCTGTCATCGTGATCTTGAGTAAGTCCCTCTATCTTTTTGAGGTTTCCTTTCCTCATTCATAAAACTTAAATAAGAAACATTCAACTTATAAAGGCATTAGGAGGAATAAATGAGGTAATCTGTGTGGATGTGTATTAACTGAAAAGAACTCAACAAACATTGGTTACCAACATAACCCATGTCACAGGGACAGGAATTAAGTATTCATGCTTGTGGCACTACTCTAAGGCAAACTTAAGAATCTGGGTAGGGGCGCTCTCTCAAACGCTTACATTTGATGTTCTCTCACAAAAGCTGCAAACTCAGGATCCTTGGCATACAGTTCCAAAATTCTCATTCTTTCTTGAATTTCCTTTAAAAAAAAAAGAAGAAGAAAGAAAAGGAAAAGAAAGTTTTTCTGCATTGCATTAGAAAAACTTTAACAGCTTTTTAAAAAAGAGGTCTAATTTTTATAAGAGATTGTGGCTTTCTGAACTATCCAGGGGAGAGCTATAGAAAACAATGGCCTTTTCAGAAAAATGGAAGGTGTGGCTACTACACGAACTGCTCTGAATAACCCAGACATATATTTCTAAGGAGTGGGGGTGGAGGGAGAGAGCATTTGCTATTAATGATAAAGGACCCACTGGGTGGGAAATAAGGTACAGCGCAGAATTGTATACCCTCTACATATCACGTCGACTGGGAGATAGCATGAGGTAAAAAACTAATCATGAAATAATTTTCAACCTTTCTTGCAACCTACTGTACACACATGAAAACACACACACACACTCACACACACACACACACACACACCAGCAGAGCAGCAACAGAAAAACCAAGTTTCCTACCTCTCTGGAAAGCTCACTGTTCTCATACATTTGTCTGATTTCTTCCCTGCTCAGACCAGCAATCACCTCTCTGCCTGTGGAGCTGTAGAAGGGCCACTGAGGGTAGGGTCCTTCGTACTGCTCGAGATCAGCCCCGTGACTTTCAAACACAGGGTTATGCTTTACAGCTCTTTCCACAGATGAGAGGCTGTCAGGCTGCCTGTTGGAGCCACAGAAAGAAAAGTATGATTGAATCAGGTTCTTCTTTGGATGCTCAACTACTTGGAAGACTATTTACCTGGAGCAAGATTTCTATTGAGGAAGAAAAAGAGGCTAACTTGATACAAATGGGGGACAAGGAGAGGTGACTGTGAAAAATATCCAGATCAATCTCAAAAATTATTTACCACGTGTTATCATTATTATCTCCTCAACTATCTGGTAAGGGCCTGTGGAACTGTTCCATGTCTCCTTCATCTTTATTTGCCCCACAGTGCCTGGCACCCAATAAATTTTGATGGGGAAATATGTCTGCCAATAGTATTTCATTAAATGAACACAGCTCCATTATTCCCAGGGTAGACAAATCAAAATCAGTGTGTAACCACACAAAGAATCTACTAGAAATAAAAATACAGGGGAGAATGGGCTTCAATTAAATTCAATTCAGGTCTACAAATATGTGCTGAGCATTGATTATATGCCTAGGAACATTCTAGATGCTGATGATACAAAGAATTGTTGGAATCTCTCCAGAATGAGACTGCGGTCTAATGCAAAGTCAAACCCAACAGAAAGTATAAGAACAATAATGGAATTATGTCCTGGGTGCTCTAGGAACCTAGGAGAGGTGCCTCCTGGGCCTAAACCAGAGGATGAGGGGAGGTAACCTAGACCTGAAGCAGACCTGGAAGCACAGAAGCAAAGTACAGCCGGGGATTGTGATCATATTACAACCCAAAAGGTCCTTCGATCGCTAGTCTAGCAAGTAGAACCAGTTTTATTTCCTTTGCTAATGAAGCTATGCTTAACTCAAAAGAGAACCAGATTCCATTTCTTGTCTGATTCTTATCTAGATTTAAAGTCTGGCTAATTACCACTGGAATGAGCCAAAGGGGAATGAACTAACAGATCTGGTCCTCACATAGGGCCTCCCCTCATCTCTATCACCCTTCCAACCCCTCCCCCCACCATGACTTTCAGTGTGCAGTGAGATTCATGCATGCCTCCCTGACCGTGCTAATGTTCATTCAACTAGCTAGAAAGTTTCCCACCCACCCACTGCAGCAAACATCTACTCTTCGGTCCAGCTAAATACCATAGCAGTCATTAAAACTTCTAAGATGTCCTCCCCTAGGCAAAACAAATTCATTCTTCATCTAGGCACCTTAGCAGCTTGTTCAAACTGTTGCTTATGTTTGTTTCCAATCTGACACACTCTGAGGACAGGGACCGTGTCTTTATTCAACTTCATAGCCCTCTCCCCTCCACGCTGATCCTTTCCAGTATTTGGCACACCGGAAGTACAAAATGAATGAATAAAAGGAATGTTTTAGTCCATCAGAGAGCAATTGTCCTTACTTACCTGAAGGGTCTCTCTCTTTCTCTCCTAACATACTGAGCTTGAAGAGTCCTGATGATGAAGAAGACGAAAGCAGAAGAAATGAGGACGAGTCCAACCATGGAGGCGATGGTGATGCCTATCACCAAGGGCTCGGACACAAACTCCTCACAGCGCTCACCTCGATGCCACCAGTTCCCACCCACCCGGCACCTGGAACGAGAGGCGACCAAGCCCCCAAGTGGAATCACTCTGCTGAAAGTAACAATTAACAGCAGAACCTACAGTGGGACTGAGAACAGGTAGAGAAAGAAATGCTGACCACGTGAAGCTTCAGTAAAGAGGTAAATATACAGGTTAAATGGTAAGATTTAAGGCTATGCATGAGACCTGGCACAGACCCAGGAGGTCCTCAATGACAACTTGTGAAGACTGAATAAATACTGACTAGACTTAAAGACAACTTCCTTATTTATGGATAATGAAAAACAGGCCCGGGAAGGAAAACAACTGGTGTTGGATCACACAATTAGTGAGCAACAGAGCTGGTCTAGAACCCAGGTCCCTAGACTCCTCACGTCCTTCCATCACACTGCAGAGATCCTCCAAACCCCAAGGCCACCCACTTGTGCAAAAATATCTTCAATTCCCAGAGCAGCAATCACTGCTTTTCAAAATCATATTCATTTCTCTGGAAATCAAGAGACTATTTTTCCTCTTAGTTTTCTAGCTAAACTTTACACATAGAAAAGTGTGAATCATTTCCACCTATTTCTTCTGTTTTTGGCATCTATGCCAACATTTGCCCTTTTTGAAATTCACAAATTGTCCTCTTATTGATGTTTCCCCAGCTTATTCTCAGCATTCTCTCCTTTCACATCATGTGACTTTGGTTGGATGTGGTTGGGAGGTTGATTTGCTCTGCTCTTTTTAAGGAGTGACCAGGGAAGGCTACCTGAATCTGCTCATTTGCCTGCTGCATTTTCTTTGGCTCTACCTTTAAAAAATAGATCTTAGATACTTAAAATATATTTGTCACAATTTTAAATACTTGCTTTTCTTTATTTTTGAATATTCAGTAGGACCAAGAGCAGCCCAAAGCTGTAAAGAACATAATTCAAATAGAACAATAAAACTCTTCTGTTTCAGATACAGTGTAAAGTGTTGATCATATGCATAAACCTAATTTGATCACAATTGCCTTGTTATCACCACTAAGAACCATAACACAAAAATCCCCAACTACTCTAAGTACTCTCCGTAGGCCGCTAGGCAATGTTTTTCTTACAGCTCCCTAAGTGCATAAGATAAAATAATCCATTGAACTGGGTATAATTCAGGCCTATGAACTGACTCAGTCCTCACAAGAGGACTAGATGGCACCCATCTATTTCCTAGATATAACTTCTATAATAAATATTGTCGTGATCATCCTAACATCATAGGCGCAGATCCCTTTTCTTCAGAGGAAGTATCTCTAATCTTGTGAAGCCAAAGTCTCTAACTACAGCATACCTACAAATGGCCCCATGCCCAGGCATGATGTCACACTTTCCATCATTCAAGCAGAAGTCAGGCTGTAGGTCACAGAGACTCTGGCAGGGCAGTTCTTCCACACTCAGGTACCCAGGGTAGCATCTGCACTCTGCTTCTCCACTCCAGGGGTTGACCAAACATTCGGAAAATTCATTGCATGCTTGAAACTTGCAAGGGTTGGCTTGATCACCTAAAACATCAAGCAAACCAGAGAACGATACAAGGAAAGGCAAAACACAGGAATTGGGGTACATGAAACCCCTCCACTAAGGCTCCCCCATCCAAAGTACTGTGAACATCCAACCCCCTTCCTGAATCAATGAAATACAACACCACCATCCACACCACAAAAAATTTCGGATTCATCCTTGATTGATGAGCTTTTGTCAAATTTCTCTGAAACTCAGAGCCAAACCATAAAATTCAATGACCTGGCTGAGCCTCTACCTGTTTTACGTAGGAAGCATGTAGAAGCTTTAAAATCCATGTAGATCTAAATTAAACAGTTTTCATGTACCGTTCATTTCCACCAACCCTATCCTTCTGTCATCCTCCTCCACTCTGCACATGATGCCACATGCCCCACCCCCAGCCCACCCCACCCCACCGAGAACATGGATGGAGAGACAGTATCCAGAGGAGAACTGGTGGAAGCCTCAGGGATGGGTATAGCCCAGTAAGAGCAGCCTAAGAGCATTGGAGATTAGCAAAAGCTAATGTCAGAAAAACAAATCAGCCCTGCACCTCCTCAGGCCATTCCCAACAGTATTTTAGCTTCAGTAATTTCATTTTTCATTTGATGGGATGAGAGAAAGTGACATTTTAAAAAATTAACTAGGACACAAACCAGTCAAAAATGATAAAAGACATTGACCATGGATGGGCCTTCCATCCTACCATGGTTCCACTGTATGTTCTTCACTGGTGAATGGCAATCTCTGAATTGCAAATGGTGACAAAGATACCACAAATAGAGGAAATAACTGTAAATGACCCATAAACTCATCTGTATGAAAAAGCATAAGAATTAGCCAGAAGACAAAGGGGAGGTTAAAAAACAAAGAGCATAGTCTCTCAGTTTCCAGATAAATTAATATTGCTCTCAGAGTCAATGATTTCCTTGCTACTGTGAAAATTAAAGACATTTTGCATGAATCTGTGGCCTTGGAGTTTGTAGGATCTCTGCAGCTGATCTTTCTTAGCCCTATGTAGGAATGGGGAGAGATACTGGGTTGAATAGTATCCCCTCAAAATTCATGTCCACCCAGAACCTCAGAATATGACTTTATTCGGAAATAGGGTCTTTGTAAATGTAATCAAGTTAAGATGAGGTCATACTGGATTAGGTTACTGCTAGTCCAATACCTGGTGTCCTTATAAGAAGAGGGAAATTTGGACACAGAGACACAGAGACACAGACACACAGTGAAGAAGGTCATATAAAGACAGAAGCAGAGATTGGAGTGATGCATCTATAAGCCAAGGAGCATCAAGGATTGCTGGTGAACACCAGAAGCTAGGAAGAGGCAAGATAGGATTCTTTCCTAGAGCTTTCAGAGGGAACACGGCTCTGCCAACACCTTGATTTGGATGTCTAGCCTCCAGAACTATGAGAGAATAAATTTCTGTTGTTAGAAGCCACCCAGTTTGTGGTCCTTTGTTACAACAGCCCTAGGAAACTAATACAGGAGGACAATAATAAGATGCTCATATAACAAGAAGAGCACACAAATGTGCTGACAGATGGCAGTTTCTACAAGGGAACTACACAGCAGGATTCGACTGTGTATTTCCTAAGTCTTCACATCCTTACCCTGGTATTCATTCTGTGACTTTTTAATCAGAAAATAATCTAATCCTGGCCTAGCAGCGAGGTATAGAAGTGTATATAGGGGGTGGGAAGGATGATATTGCACAGTCCCCCTTTGTTGATGGAAATTCAAGAATTTCTGAGACACTACATGTTAAAACAAATTAAGCAAGAGACAAGTCAATCTTATCTTTAGCCAACCTTCAGATAAAATAATAGTTTAATCTGAAGGCTTTTAACTAAAAATATACAAGAAATAGGAAAATTCTATTTAAAAATTCTAAAACTTTGTGACCATTCCATGGGTGTGGGTGAGTGTCTAGGGAAAGGAAAAACAGAATCCATAAGAGGAAAAAGATACATGTTGCTCCCTTTTGATTCCAGATCAAGGAGAGAGACCAAGACCAATATTTTAATCATGTGAATAAAAGACTGGAGTTTTAAAGTCGATTTCTAGTCTTTTGTGCAGGTTAAAGGTGGAGGCCCAGAATAGATAGCTCTTTGTTTGGAAGAGTACTTTAATGACTTTATGGGAAAACAAAGGTAGACTTGGAGCTAATCTTGGGATGGGAGACAGGGATCTAAATTGTAGAATGAATTACACTCTGGTTTTCCAGGGACAGGCTAAGAGAAGGATTGACTGGTCCCGGAGAATGAGAGTAGAGGAAATGTGAAGAAGGTCTGGAAATACAGCCAGAGTGGCCAGAGTAACATGGTAGCTGACTTAGTCCTGGAGAAAAAATTGGCCATTACAAGACACCTTTGACAGGGTGGCTGAGAAATTTTTGGATATTTACGCTTAACAGTAATATTTTTAACCCATCTCCTGTGCTACAATAAGAATCCCTCCATCGTCCTCATATCATCAACAAATATCTGATGGAATCAACTGCCTTGTGTTAGAGGTACTTTGGGAAAGTAAAAACATGGGACCATGATCTGTGCTGGATTAACATAAAGAACAACCACAAGGGTCAAGACAAATGTGAGACTGGAAATTGAGCAGAAGGAAATCAGAGCTGGAGATGATTAAGAGACAGTTAAGTTCCTTGATAATTCCTAGAGATATTAGGGGTTGAGGGCCATGGATGCAGGTTTCACACTGTACATGGGAGGGACTAATGCAAATTCATTTGAATATTAAGGAACAAGGTGACCCTATAAACCTGGATGTCTTGGCATACAGCTGACATGTGAGTTACATACAAAACTGGGGTAAATGCATTTATTTATGTACTTCCCTTTAAAAAGAAGTGGGTAGACTTTTGCAAAAGTTTTATGATCATCACTGCTTGCATTTGTATGGCTAGTCAAATGTTTTTATACATGCTATTTGTTTAATCCTTAGAATAGTCCCATGAAATACATAGGCCAGGTAACATTATCCCCATGTGCTATATGAGGGCGTAAGGCTCAGAGATAAAACAGCTCACCTAGGATCACACAAATGATAAACGGCAGAGCAGAGGCAAGAAACCAGGCCTTCCAAATTATAATTAATTGATTCTTCCACTACACCACATGGCAAAGAATGTGCAAATGTCCTTAAAGAACTCAAGTGGCAAGAGATTTGGCTATAGGGGGATTAGCTAAATCATCTTCCTCACTTTCAGTGAATAATGGTCCTTCAAGGATTTCAAAGGAAAGAATGTTTGCTTCTTTCCCGGTTAAAGAATAGGGCTGACTTCCAAACCAGTTTGAGAGTGAAAAGCACTGGAGAAATACAAACCCAGACATTCCACCTTACTCCTACTCAAAACCACCGTCCTCCAGTATATAGAAGGTAAAAAAGAACAAAGGTTTGAGGATGCAGCAGTACCCTCTGCATCCAAGTCTTCCAAATAAAAACAATGGTTCATTTCACTCATTCACAGTATTTTTGAGTACATTCTACATGCAAGACACTGTGCGAGGTTTTGGCTACCAAGTGGTTAATAAAACAGACAAAGTCTCAGTCCTTGTGGATAGTTCAACTGGGCAAAATAGCTATTTAGCAAGTATGTGCATAAGTTACCATGATTACAATAGTTATAAACTCTACAGAGGGAAAAGAACCAACCTAGATTATGGGTGAATCAGTGAAAGTCCTGAGGAAGAGACATTTGAACTGAGGCATAAAGGGTAAGCAGAAGTCAGCCAAGAGGGGAAAGAGATTCAGGCAAAGAAGACAGTATGTGCAAAAGGCTTCAAGTCAAGAAAAGTTTTGGAAATCTAAGGAACCCAAAATGAGCTAGTTTGACTAGAACATAGTGAGGAAAGAAGTTAGTTTCACTGGACGATACTGGGGAAGAAGATAGGGACCAGGCCTGTGGCTACTGAACCAGGCAGCCATTGAAAGTATTTCAAGCAGAAAAGTGAAAAAATCTGATTATTTAGAAAGAGCACCCTGGCTACTGTCTGGAGAATGAATGGGAGGGTATGGGAGTGAGGGAAAAAGAGAGGTAGCGGAGAAACTGGTAGCGGAGAAATGAGAGATGATGATGGCTTGGCCTAAAGTAGGGGAAGTGAAGACAGAGAAAAACACATAGATTTGAGATATATTTAGAATTCAGAATCAATGTAAGTTTGGTGAGTGACTGAAAGTTAGGGGTGATGGAAACTGATATATCAGAATGACTTTCCAGGTTTCTGGCTTCAGTAGCTGAGTGGATACAGCTTCCATTTATCAAGATAGTAAAGCTGAGAGAGGTAGATTTAGTTGGAAGGTACGGAGATATGGAAAACAAGGGCTCAGTCTTAGCTTAAGGGCTTAGTCTAAGCTTGATATACATAGACTATATCCAAGTTGAGATAATCAAGTACATAGTTACATATTGATTCTGGAGCTCAGAAGATAAGTCTGATCTGCATATAAAAATGTAGAGAGTTATTGACATTTATATTAGGCTTACAATAATGGAAATTGATAAAACAACATAGGAAAATAACATAGAAGGCAAGAAAGGCCAAAGCTATTGGGCTTGGCAACGTAGAGATGTAATAAGAACAGATCCATGGATAAGTAAAATGGAGAGCCAGATAGAGCAGGTGGAAAAGGAAATGGGAGGTAAACATGTAAAGACAGCAAATGTGGACAATCCTTTTGAGAAGAGAATGATATTGACATCCTTGGAAGATATATTTTACTAATTATCAAGATGTGGAAAATTTGTCAGACATAGTACTCTTTTACCTATAAGTATTGAATTCATCTTGACTCAGTGTAGAAGAAAATACACAAGAATAATAACTAGGTTCCACTAAGAAACCACCATAGTATTTAATATCATTACCTGATTCCACATCAAGGGAGTATTTATCAATAGCCAAGTTCATGGTTTGGTAAGCAGTGGTGCAAAAGTCTTCCAGAATCACGTATACAGCATTGGTGACGTTAGGAGGGACAGACTTGGCGAACTTCATTTGGCTGTTCACCACAATACTGCCATTTCTGAAGTTCAGGATTTCTAAATTCTGGAACCCAGTGAGATTTGACTGGAGATAGGGAACCAGCTACAATACACAAAAATTGGTCAGTTTATTGACAAAGTTTTGCATTTTGTTCAATACATACTGAAAACAAAGATGAACCCCTCCACTTTTCCAAATTGTATTCTATTTATGTTATTTAAACTGTTCATCAACAAAAGTATGAATTGTGAATTATTTATGAGTCATAAGGTTTCAGTGTTATTTAAGAACCCCATGGAACTCACAGACAGTTTTAGACATCAGAGAGTTTATTCTCTCTGTTTCACTAAAGGATCGTGACAGTGAAGGCATTACAGGTACCCACAAAGCACTGGTCTCACAATAAAATGTGAATATAAATCTCAAACTTGTATCAGTCCCAGAAATTATAGAATACAATATCCAGTATCTAAGTTACAATATCCAAGAATACAACATCCAAGTGTGGCTCATACCATTTTGTGTTTTCCGTTTTGTTGTATCCACCTGTCTCATTATTTTCCTATGAACCCTAGGCCATTACAGTATTTGTAGATGATAGGAAATGAAAATCCATAGCAGACCACACTTTCCTTGGCTCAGATCTTATGCTCTGGGGGGAAAGAGGGGTGGTTCATACACGATTATTCACTAATGCCCGTATTTCACTTCTTATGCTTACCAGTTCTAAGAATCTTTGCTCCAGGCCTTTATACTCCAAAGAGTTTTTATTAAACAGATCTTCTGAAAACATCATGTTAGTCACTCTGAGGCTGAAGAAAACCACCAAAGCTCCTGCGGCTTGGGTATGACTCAAGTCATCGCTTTTTGTTGGCTGAGCCACAATAGCCATCTCTGTGGAGTGAATACTTGTAGACATTTCCACATAACCACCAACCTTGCCATTTTCCTCTGGGATTAGCTCAGGATGATAGTAATCTGTGCCTATCTGGTCCAATTCTAATGAAATATCCTGTACGCCCATAATGACTTCATCTTCCAGCAGGGTGGAACTTGTGGTTGAAGGCAATTTGGTAGACTGTGTCATGGAAGCTTTCAACCAGAGCTTGTCAGTACTCTGTGGTGTACTTGCCAATGTGTCTCTGGACAGTTTCCCTAGGGAAGAAGTTCTTGCCCAAACTACATCTGATTCTGGCAATATGGTCCACAAAGGTTGCACATCCGGCTTCACTACTGAAATCTTGCTGTCAAACCATTCACGGTTGGATGACTCTGTAGTTTGTTCCATATCCTCCTTTAGAAAGGGTTCTTCTTGAACTGGTTTATCAGTAGAAGCAGGGATTGCTGCAGATGTCAGTAGAGGAGGTGATTTGGTAATTGAGTAATAGTCAATGTCAGGTACTTCTGATGTGTGCTTGGATAGAACTGGAGATGCAGATTGAGTTGTGGTCTCTGCAAAGATGGACACAGTAGGTCCACCAAGGGTCTCATCCTCTGCAAAGCTTCTGGATCTATCAAAATGCCCATATTTTGAATGCTCAGTACTTTGGTCTATGGAATCTATTCTGTCATCTATAACTAGTTTCTCATCTATATCCTCAGTTGGCAAAAGTAAATCCTCTGAATCCTCAACTTCAAGCCATGACTTGGAAAATGGTTCAGTGCTCTTCTCTAATGAAGTCTTGCTCCATGGCCAAGTAATCAGACCTACCTTTTGCCCAGACCCTGAACCTAAACCACTCTCAAATATGAACTCTTTCTCCATAGATGTGTCTGGCATCCAAGTGCTCACTTGTAATTGGCCTTTGACTTTGGAGGCCAAAGAGTCCATGCCAAAAGGTGTTACTTCTTTAGCAAGAATATCGAATGTGACAGAGGAGACCGGATATGGTGAGGATGTCAAAGACACCCCAGAGTCTTCCATGGATGGTATTATTTCTTTTGGCACAGGACGACTAAATGGGCTTGAAGGCAGTGGATCAATAGAAAGAAAATCTTCTGACCCTTTAACTTTAGTTAATCCTAAAAATAGAGTTTTCCATTAATTAATCTACATAGATGCCAAAATATATTCCCAGTCCTCCTAATAAAACCAGCTACCCATTTTTCCCCATTAGATTACAACAGACAGTTGCTGACTTTTACTTTGCCAAATCCAGCAAACAGCAAGAAGGTATGATTATGTTTTTGTGATATAGTACAGTCACTCATGATTATAACCCCCTTAACTGAGGATAACAAGACATCAGGTACTGAAAAAATTCATCTTCAAAACACATTTTTACTCCCTGAAAATAAAGAACTGCTGGTAGCCATACTGACAACAAAGAGTGAATCTAGTAAAAACTTGGGAAGAGAATTCCCTAGGAAAATTCCCAAGGAATTCCCATCTTCTTGTTATGTTTATTTTATTTTATTTTTTTTATTTTTGGCAGCGCCGTGCAGCTTGTGGGATCTCAGTTCCCCGACCAGGGATTGAACCCAGGCCACAGCAGTGAAAGTGCTGAATCATAACCACTAGACCACCAGGGAACTCCCCCTTGTTATGTTTATTATCCATCAGCCTTCAGGTTCACCCAATGTTCAAAATCCTAGACTCATTACTTATATCTTTGTTCATCTTCCTCTTTCACATACACTCCATCCCTGAGTCACATCCCACAACAGCTAAATCAGCTACTTGACTTTCATTTCTTAATCTCTGCTGTAGCTGCCCTAGTTCAGGTTTTCCCCTTCTCAAGCCTAATGCAAGCTAAAAATCTCTACTGGCCCCCAATTAATCCTATTAAAAGATACTGGAATAATCTTCTTTGAGGCTGTTTGTTTACCACTCAAATATTCAAGTAAGTAGAGTAGTTCTTAAATAGTAATATAATTAAATTATAAATTCTTTAACAGGACCTTCAAAATATCTATTAGGTGATCCCATCCCAGCCCACAAGTTCATTTCTAATTATTTACCTATTTGGACTCTCCCTTTCAACCAATTAAAGCTGATTGTTCCCTTTCTCACACAACTTTCCCAAGACATTTCCTCCTAATGAATGCTGCCATGCTTTTCTCCTAACCCTAGTCTCTCGCTCTCTTCAAAACCTTTGTCATCTGATACAATGAAGAAGTACAAAAAGTCATTAGAATTCCTTACCATCTTCTAATGAGTGAGACCCAGAAGTCCTTTCTTCAGAAGCCACAGGCAAGCCAGTCTGAAGCACTGCTGGGGTGACAGAATGAAGAGTCAAGCTGCTAACCTCTAAAACCTCTGGGGAAGAACTGAGGCTCACCTTCGAGGGAAAAGCTAATTTGGGTGCAGACACTAAATCACCCAAAGGGCCTTCTGACCAGAGTTCCCTGTCAGTGGCTGAAGGAGGACCAGAGCTGAAATCAAGTGGTGAAATACTGCTCGTGGTGAATTCATCTGCTGAGGGCCATTCAGCTTGAGGGGTATTATCCTGGAGGGGCAAAAAGAGGCTAAATCATATCATAGATAAAAGAAACACATAAAAATAATTTTAAATACCATCTATCTATCTACATTCCTGGATTTTCTAGGGACAAAAAGGCAATGTAATATTGGGGGAGGGAAGGGGAGTATGGGCTCTAGAATCAAACAGATCCATAATTAAATCCTAATTCAACCACTTACTAGTTGGAAAATCTAGAGAAAAATCATGTATCACTTGAATCTCACCTGGAAAGTGGGAATAGATGAGATAATATATTTAAAAGATCCCAAACAAAGTGAGTTTGTGAGAGAAAATATTGTTTGCCTTGCTTTAGATGGTTCCTTTCCCTCTGTCTTATTAGCTTAAATACTTTAAATACATAGATGTTACTAATATCTGTAATTTGTTGTCAAAGACCTAAGCACGTTGCCCACAGCAGAAAGAACAATCAGTAATTTTATTCATCACTCTGAAAGGTATTAAATTAAGGTCTTTTATTTTGATAAGAAATGGCAACACATCAAAATGTGGTCTCTTACCTCGAGCAAATAGGAACATCTGTGAATTGGTATCACACTTACAAAATAAAATTTTCTCTTTCCAGTGACTTTTTACTAACGTAGTACTAATCGTATCTTAAAGTTTAGCTTCAGGAATAGAAAAGTAGACAGAAACACAACCATTGAACATACTAATTACTTAATCCTGTGAAGGTTAGTCCATGTAAAAAAGTTTAATGATGTTAATAGGTAAAACAGCCATAACACTGGATAGGAGTTTATATATTCCAATCTATGCTGAATAACAAAAAATAAGAAGTGTCATATGCATAGAAGGAATTCACAAAATATTTCCTAGATAAAAACTGAAAAAGGAAAATAGAAAAGATCAATCATTCTCTACTCTAAGTAGCATCAAAATCACATACAAGGACTTCCCTGGTGGCGCAGTGGTTAAGAACCCAACTGCCAATGCAGGGGACACAGGTTCGAGCCCTGGTTCGGGAAGATCCCACATGCCGCGGAGCAACTAAGCCCGTGGGCCACAACTACTGAGCCTGCACTCTAAAGCCCGCGAGGCACAACTACTGAGCCCACGTGCTGCAACTACTGAAGCCCATGCGCCTAGAGCCTGTGCTCTGCAATAAGAGAAGCCACCACAATGAGAAGCCCGCACACTGCAACAAAGAGTAGCCCCCGCTCGCCGCAACTAGAGAAAGCCTGCGTACAGCAATGAAGACCCAACGCAGCCAAAAAAAAAAGTAAATAAATAAATTAAAAAAAAAAAATCACAGGTAAGCTTTTTAAAGACACCAATGCCCACACCCCACACCCCAGAGATTCTAACTTTACTGGTCTGAGGGTAGGACCTAGACATGGTACTTTTAAAAGCTCCTCAGTAGAGGATGCAGCTTGATCATGTGCTGGTTGTATTATTCCAGCCTGGGTTTCTAAAATACTTCTTTAGTTGGTAAATCATTATATTTCTCATCAACTGGAACCTTTAAGAAATTTTCCACAAGCATAAACCTGCCTGAAGACTAGAATTCATGGAATAGCTATAAACAAAATGAAGCCCATGAAAACTAAGAAACTGAATAGAATCCTCTCCCCGCTCTTCCAGGAGATTCCTGCCAAGGGTAGTGAATTTTCACTGGCATATACTCTCAAACCTAATGTGATTTTTAAACAAAAGCACACAATTTTAAGGTGGCTAACTACACTTCAGTCCACGGCCAGGAACTAAAACAACCTACTAGCCTACGGAGGGACTCAACCCAATTTCATGACCTAATTAGTCTTTTATGCTTTGCCTACACACTTCCCCTTGTCTCTCCATCAAGGGTCCATGTGAGGAAGCCTTAGACAGCACACTCCCCCAGTCACAAGGGAGGGAACATGAGGCAAGAAGTCACTGAGCATGACCCAATTTATCCCCTCTTCTAGTGACAAATGCACAGTAGACCACTGCATATATATGGAGATACTCTCAGTTTCATCTACTATTTCTAAACTAAAAGCACTAAGTCAAGTAACTAATTTTCTTTTGTGGAACTCAGTGACACCAACACTTCCTACCTTGTTCATGCTCTTTTAATTAGGTCCTATTTTAAGTGGGCCATCCTGCTGGCTATTTTCATCTGCCACCACCCTATCTCCTTCTCTTCCCTGATAATTTCATCACCCTGCTCCCTTACGAGCTGTCTTCTGTCTGAGTGTACACTTTTAGAAGCAGAAGATCAAAGGACAGGAAGAGTGAGAGGTTCGGGTATTTCTTCCCAGTTCCCTCCAAGCCTCAATACTGCAGACGTAGCTGCATCCCTCTACAATTGCAACTTCAGCTCTCACTGGGCTCTGGTAACTGCATTTCCTCCCCTTGCCCTATAATCCAATGGATGGGAATGGCTTCTCACTGTTATTAGTCTCAGCATACTTCAAGATCCCTTTTTCACTCCCTTAACCCCTTAACAGAACAGGTGGTTCCGTTACTATTGAAACCCTGGCCGTGCCATGTTTTGTAGTGCAATGTATTTTTAAAATCCATAAAAGTTTGAATCACTTCTGTCAAAAGATGATTACCTAATTTGTAATGAAATACAAATGGCCAGAAAAGGAAGAATGAGAATCAATTAAAATAACAACATGGACCAAAAATGGTATCATTCTGCTAAATTTGATTAGAAATAAAGAATCTAGACAGTTAAGAGGGAAGTAATGAAAAGTGGATGGCGCAGTACTAGTGAATATTTTTGCCAGTGTGACTTTGGTCAAAAAATGGAATAGAAGAAGACACATCTGAGCACTAGACTGGAGTCTGTGACTGGAGTCTGATGAAATGAAATATATAGAGAAAGGCAAGATATATGTCAAAGAAAGAGGAAGACCATCCTCAAAAGACTGGATGTAACTGCAAATGATCTATTAAAAAAAAAAAAAAAGAACCATTTCAGGATAAGAAATTACCTCTTGGGAATTCTCTCGTCAGAAGTGAACATGAGGATGTCAAGACTTGATTCATGAGTAAGGCCAAAAAGATGATCTAATCAGGGGAAAGATTTCTGGCATTTTTCTAGTAAATTTTAATATTTTAAGAGTACATCATCACAAGGAGCAAAGGTAACCTTATATAACTCTATGTAGTGAAGGCAGCTTGCAATCACTGACCTGTGTACACAGTGCTCCTATATAACCTAGCACCAAACAGACACACAAAGTTGCCTAACGTTTCTGACTAGAGGGTCTAAAACTTTCTGGGTCCTCAAGAATGGGCCAGAGTGATGTCAGCTGAGTAAGACATCTCCCACTCGTATTTCCCCTTCAACAGTAACAATTTGGCATCCTCCATGGACAAAAGTGCCTTTGTGGGAGCTGTGGGATCCAGCATCATACACCAAGGGACCCAGAAGGAGTCTAGCCCACCCATGCATTGGGTAAGAAGCATACAGACCTCAGTCCTGGCTGTGGACCCTGAGGCGGCCTGTGAACTGGCTCCAGCCCCTCTTGGACACAGTCTGGGAGCCCCTGGAGAACAATGACTTAGACAACCACCCATGAATGACAGAGCCTTTGTGGAAGTCCAGGAGTGCAACAGAGAAGCTCCAAACACACCATTTGAGCAAAAAAGTCCAACTTTAGACACACTGGCGAGTGTAAGAGGAACAGTTTCACTTTACCCACCTCATCCCTCCCTCAAGGCAGCACAGCTCAGGACCAAGAGAAACCCTCTCTGTACATGATTTCTGCACAGCGGAAAGTGAGAGCATGTGAGTGAGTCTCTGGCCTCCCCAGCTGTGCAGGACCTTGCTAAAGAGGTCTGTTTCTCTCTCACTCTATCCAGAGAACTGAGTTGTAAGCTGCACGACCAGGGGATGGGAAGTGGCTGAAAGAACGGCAGCCAGGACTCTGAACATATCACAGGGATGCAGATCTTACTAACTGCATGACTGACTCCACCAGGAGGCCTGACCACGAGTTGCCAAGACACCTTGCCCACGGATCCCCCTCAACTGGCCCATGGGCACCTCACCCCCATAGGCACCTCCTCCACCCCACGGCCAGCTCCTCGTATGCACTCCCCATGGCAGGGAGAGCTAACTTTGGCAGACAGCTAGCGAGCAGGCCCAAAAAGCCAGCCTGAATCTACCTATAGGCCAGGGAGAGACGACATAGTTAAGCTTTTGCACTTCCTTTGGGAAAGCAAAAGGAAAGCTGTCAGTACTTAGCCTGGTGCACTGCAGGATCAAGAGAAGGCATACAAGCTTAAGAATTCTGCCACAACAGGCAGCAAGAAGTGTGGAGAAGGTGTATCCATAGGAGGTCTGAGAAAAACAGAAAGAAAATATTCAAATGGCCAATAGCTACATGAAAAGATATTCAACATCACTATCTTCAGGGAAATGCAAATCAAAACCACAATGAAATATCACCTCACACCTGTTAGAATGGCTACTGTCAAAAAGACAAAAGTGCTGGCAATGGTGTGTGGAAAAAAAATTTTTCCTCATAAAATTAAAAATAGAACTACCATGTGATCCAGCAATCCCACTTCTGGGTATATGGCTAAAGGAAATTAAATCAGTGTGTCAAAGAGATATCTACAGTATTCCCATGTTCACTGCAGCATTAGTCACAATAGTCAAGATATGGAAACAACCTAAGTGTCCATTGACGGATGAATGGATAAAAAAGATGTGTTACATATATACAATGGAATATTATTCAGCCATGAGAGAGAAAGAAATCCTGCCATTCGTGACAACATGGATGGACCTTGAGGGCATTATGCTAAGTGAAATAAGTCAGAAGAATACTGTATGATATCACTTATATGTAGAATCTGAGAAAGCCAAATTCATAAAAACAACTGTAGAACGGTGTTTTCCAGGGTCTGGGGATGGGGAGATGGAGAGATGTCAGTTAAAGAGTACAAACTTGCAGTCATAAGCTGAATGAGTTCTGGGTAGCTAATGTACAATGTGGTGGCTATAGTTAACAGTACTGTGTTATAAACTTGAAATTTGTCTAAAGAGTAAATCTTAAATGTTCTTACCACCAAAAAAAAAAAAAAAAAAAAGGTAATTATGTGAAGTTACGGAGGTGTTAACTAACTCTATTGTGATAAGTACTTCACAATATATGTGTATCAAATCATCATACTACACACCTTAAATTTATACAGTGTTGGATGTCAATTATATCTCAATAAAGCTAGGGGGAATAAAAAGAATTGACCAGATGGAGAGAGCAACAGCTCAATTCCAGATAAATGAAAAGACAACAAACTGAAGTCCAGAATGTAGAAGTAAAACAAATAGAAGCTTTTGTTTTGCCAAAGGCTCAGTGCTTTATAAGGCCATCCTTTGGTTTATAAAAATCTTATGTTAGGAAGTGGGGTTGAGCATGCATATATGCTTGAATGTAACAAAACTATCAAATTTTATAACTAGAAAGACTCTTAAGAATCATTTAGTCCAAACTTGCCTATTGAAAATAAGGAACTGAGGTTCATAGAAGTGAAATGTCCACAGTCACAAAAAATAGAGAAAAAAAAGTCAGAACCAGATTCTGAGTTTCTAGAGTTCGGTCCCCGTGCTTCACTCACTATACCAGACTCTTCATTGTGGAATACATACAAGTGTATAAACCCAGAGGGCAGAAGGATTTCCAGAGGAGAAACCGGAGCTAGCAGACTTGGCAGTCTATACTCATTCAGGTTAGCATATATGCACAAATCTGAAAGACCCAGGTGAACACAAAGGAGAGAAAGGAGGAAAAACCATTTTCTAATATTTAAACGTCTGCTATGTTGAATATGGAGGCTGTTTGCATATGAGGAAAAGTTTCTTTCTTTCTCATTTTTTTTCTATTATCTAAAACTATATATGTACTCAGTGAAAAGTAAGAAGGCCATTTACTCAATACTCAATACTAAGTTCTGTCCCTCAATAATGTTGGTACGATGATGAGAGTCATACCATACCAGGGAATTCACTTGTTTTCCTCTGAATTACCTAAAACCACTTATAGAGATGTGTTAAAGCCACCTGTGCTTCCAGCTGAGTCAGGCATATTTACATCCTTGTAAATTCTAAGTGTGCATTTTTTTCGAAATTCTAAGAGAGACAGCTAAGCTCTTCGAACTATACTTAAGAAACTGAGTTTTATCAGACAGAGCCTATGATCTGACACACATTAGGAAAGCAGCTGAATCCTCAATGAAAAAGAAATCCTCAAGTAATATACATGATTTCATATACCTATAAACTAAACTCCTTTTCAGTTCATAAAAGTTAAAACAATACACAATATCTTTAATTAAAATTAAGCCACAAGTAAACAACATAAAATGTGAAAGTAAACAACATGACTTTTTAAATAAAGAAGGAAGACCATCTATGCCAAACAAGTACCCAGTTAAAAAAAAGGGCAGGGCAATGAAGCTCTCTCATATATTTTGAAAGATGAACACATACATGCCAGGAATAGCACTTTATTTATTTTTATATGAATAGATGTTCCCATAGTAACAAATTCAACTCATGAATTCTTCTTTTAGTTCAATGTAGTATATTAACAGGTTCAATATTATATTGGCCAGTTTCACTTCTGCTAATGCCAATTGAAAAGCTTGCTAAGTGCTATAGGAAGCATACTGTGCAACAAGTGATTTTCCAAACCAGGAGGCCAAAAGGTGTCAAATTCAATATCCCAACATTCTTACCTCTAAAATAATTTCTAAAAATAAAATCTGATAAAAAAAAATCTCATTTCTATTAAAGAATAGAGGGGGAGGACTGGGAGAAGGGGGAGAAGGGAGAGAAGGGGGAGGAGGGGGAGGAGGGAGAGGAGGGGGAGGAGGAGAAGCAATAATCAGACACCTCTAATCAATCATTCTTTTCTTTCATGTTTTTTTATCACCCATTAACATTGCAATGTCTCCTCAAATTGAAAAACTAAGGAGTTGGCTTAAATGCAAATAGGACCACAGAAGAGGCAACATAAATGAACAAATGAGTCCTGGTAGTCAGTGTTTGCCATAATTAAAGGGGTAGCTTCTTTCAGCCAAGCTCTAGCCACTTTCTGCAACGGGAAATGTAAACCTAATGATATCAGATCTTCCGGTTTTCAAAAGAAGTTGGAAATCTGCATTTTTATGCAAAAATCTCCTTACTTTTAAATATTGGCTTTTTAAAAAATTTGGGGGCTTCCCTGGTGGCGCAGTGGTTAAGAATCTGCCTGCCAATGCAGGGGACACGGGTTCGGGCCCTGGTCCGGGAAGATCCCACATGCCACGGAGCAACTAAGCCCATGTGCCATAACTACTGAGCCTGTGCTTTAGAGCCCATGCGCCACAACTACTGAAGCCCGTGAGCCACAACTACTGAGCCCACGAGCCACAACTACTGAAGCCCGCGTGCCTAGAGCCCGTGCTCCGCAACAAGAGAAGCCACCGCGACGAGAAGCCTGTGCACTGCAACAAAGAGTAGCCCCCGCTCGCCGCAACTAGAGAAAGCCTGTGCACAGCAACAAAGACCCAACACAGCCAAAAATAAATAAATAAATTTATAAAAATATAAAAAATAAAAATAAAATAAATAAATAAAAATTGGCCCCAAAGCACATGCCTATAGCTGGATCCAGTCAGCTGGTCTCCAGTTTGCAACCCCTGGCTTATGCAGAAATTCCTGTCTTTACATCGTTCTAAGATATCATCACAGATCTGTGGTTACAGAAGCCCTGAGTAGAATGGGATTAGAAGGAACGGAATGTGCCATGTTCGCAGTGGATCACCACTCCCTGCCACCGCACCTTGGATGAACTCCTATGACAGCACTACTTTATTTGTGTAGAAGTCTGTCTACAACCACCAGACTGGAAATTTCTTGTAGGCAAGGCCTCACCTTATTCATCTTAGTTTCCCCAGCACTTGGCACATGAAAAGCACAAAATAAATATACTTGAATTAGTAAGTGAATGAATAAACAAACACCAAATGAATGTAATCTCTGATGTCAATCCCCCTCTAACCTTTTTTCTCCAACACGGAACTTGGTGAAAAAGAGTATTTCCAGTGACTCCACATTTCAAAACTGAGTTGCTCTATACCTGAGCAGAAGTAATGGCTGTATATATTGGTTAAGCCAATTTGGGGCAGATTTTCTAAATTTCAATTGCTGGATTAAAGCCAGGAAACAAGTATTTGAAATTAATTAACATTAATTTCTTCTTTGCCATATGAGACAGAAAAGAAGTCTCAAGAGGGTGGAAGGAGCAGGGAATGAAGAAGAAGGGAATCTCCATTCTGTGACCATGTGATAATAAAAGATCGTGTAGTCGTGTTGTAGACAGCTTAGTCTCTACAGGTGTTGTGGTTGTTGTTTTTACCTGCACTTGAGGAAGCCACTTTCTTTTCTACTGGATGCCTCCCTGTAGATGACGTGGCAAGTGGAGGTTTGAAGGGGGCGGAAGAGTGTCCAGGGGAGTTAAGTGGTAAGAACAAATAGGAAAGTTCATTCCATGCTGTTTCTGTGCAAATGGGAATGCTTTCTGCCCAGGTTAAAAGGAGGCCTGATTGGAAGGTGGGGGTGGGATAGATTGGGGTTGACATATATACACTACTATGTATAAAATAGATAACTAATGAGAACAGACTGTATAGCACAGGAAACTCTACTCACTGCTCTGTGGTGACTAAATGGGAAGGAAATCCAAGGAAGAGAGGATATACGTATACGTGTGGCTGATTCACTTTGCTGTACAGCAGAAACTAACGCAACATTGTAAAGCAACTGTAAGCCAGTTAAAAAAAAAAAAGAAATTCTACAACTTCAAAGTGCAATTTAAAAAAACACACATGTAAGGATAAATAACATTGGAAATAAATGCACTTAAATATGAAAAAAAAAAGTGCAGGCCTGATATACCATCCCTGTCAACTAGCCAATATTTCTACTCTGCCTTCTCTCCTTTCCATACACACACTGTTCAATATGCTTTGGAGTCTAAACTTTTTCTTCAATACAATCCTTGGAACAAAAATGTATACTCTGTATCTATGTACATCAAATTTATAATCTTGGCTATAAAAACTATTTCTGGGTAACTTTTAGAGAACAACTCAGTGGGCACTTATAGCTTAATTATTACCAAGAAGTATGAACCATAAATAAGCTTTCTACCATGTGTGGACTTTGGCAATGTCAAATGTGTGGACTTCATTTAACCACTGCGGAAGGCTTGAATTATCTGAACCAATACTTGGGTCCCATGAGCTGACAACTATGAATAATGTCCCAAGGATGATGTAAGAGAATATGTGTAATAGGAACAGCTTGGGAAAGTCATGATGCCAAAGTAAGCAGGTAAGTGTACAAAGAAGAAAAGCTTGAGGGCCTGGTTCTTGGAGTAAAACACAGAAACATACTTACCAGAATAGATGGTAAGGTTTCCTGAAGACTTGAACTTTGGGTGTTCCAAACTTGGTCTTCACTTTGGGGAAGTAAAACTCCTCTCACTGAAGAAAGAGTAACATTAAAGAACATTTTTAGTTGAGACACAATTGTATTTGAGGTTCAGGGACAACTAAAAACCAAGTTTTTCCTTTTTATAGCTTACATTTGGGTAGAACAGATGGGGAGTCACTTAGAAAATGCTTGATACTTTATTCAAATATTTTACTTATATTAGCACAATCTAAACTATAAGACTCCAACATAAAATAAATATTCTCCCCATCATTACATTTAGGACACTCCTATATTATTTTCTTTCCTTTCTCAAGCAATTTTTTACTCTTTTCAAGATTCCTATGAAGTAGTTGCTCTAAAACCGATTTTTTTTTTTCATTTTAATAAGAAAGTTGAACTGAAATTCCAACTCATTTAGTTGATGCTAAAAATGGAGAAAACTGTGCAAAACTATTTCCTTTTCGGCAGAAAGTGCCTTTGAAAAATGGGGTAAGACACCAGAGAGTTTATCACTATACCAATACTAAGCCATAAAGTTAACAGAGTAGATCGTATAATTTAATTCAATAAGATTTACTGAATCCTTGCTAGTTACCATGGACTTTGATGAGATTGAGTCTATAAACATTAATAAAGCCAAGTTTCTTTTGTGGAAGTGTTCCCTATGTCACAGATAAATACATATTATAAAACAATACGAGGGACATTTATATAATGTATGTGAACACAGACAAAAAAGAAAATGATTTTGCCTGGAGGAGAGAAGGAATCAATAAAAGCTAAAAAGAAAGGATTGTCAGAAAGGTGATCTGGTGCATACACCAAAAATAGAAGCAGAATCTCTCTTTATTCACCTGTTCACTGACATAAAGGGATCAAACAGAAGTCAAAGACCCTATTTTTGGAAAATATAAGTATTTTCCAAAATTCTTTTTCAACTGTGTATTCAGTTATCTTGTCTTCTATGGAAAACAAGTAGCATGAGATCAAAGATGAACATATCTTTTAAGACGATTGAGTCACCTAGAAAGCTGCAGCCATTCAGAACTCTGAAGCTGGCATAACAAACAGAAATGGATTTTAGGAATAAAATTCTGAGCAATTGAAACATACATCTACTGAAAGGTCAAAGCACCTGAATTAGTTTGTACTGGATATCCTAAAGCTTTTGTTAAACTTGCTTGGAAATTCTGAGAGAACTGTTGACCTCTTTTTTAGGACACCTTCTAGGAAGTAGCTCCACGCCAGGCTCCACATAAAAGGAAGACCTCGCTATGCTGTTTATGGATTTAGTTTCCTAAACAACCTCATTTTGCCTATGGCATATCTTAATCCTCATGCCATTCTTCCACCAGGAACCCCTGACTGATCTACCCAAATTATCTGCATGGCTAAAGAGCCATTCATATCAGGATGGCTTCTGTCTCATGCAGTCTAGAGAGTGCCAGAACCATATATATTTTTGGAAATTAGTTTTCCCAGAATATACTGGAAAAGAAACTAAAACTTTACAAGGACTTAATGGTTATCCAACTTACCATCAATAAGCTGAAGGGAGTCAGGATCCAGATTCAAAGAGGAGGTCCCCAGCAAAAACTTCTGGTGCAGTGTCTCAGCAATATAATCTCTGAAGTTACTAATTGTATAAACAGCAGTGGGCTTATCATCCAATTCCACCAGACCATGGTTCTCCACCTTGTTGGAGTGAAGGCTAATTAGATCCCAGGTGGTATTGCTGATGGCCTCACCATTGAAGGTAACTGCGTAGTGAACATCTATGCCACTATGGATGAAAAGAGAAACAGATTAGGTCCTGCCAAGGAAACACAAAGAAAGGAGTTTTGAACCCACCAAGAACAAACATTAGACCTAGAGGGAGAGTCTCAAAAAGCATGGATTCCATCACCATTCTCTGAAGACTCTGGGCAACCTTTAGCCATCCCCTTCTTCCCAGAGAACAGAGGGTAACAGATCTAAGAACATGGAAAGGGGTCTAAGGAGGCCGCAGAGTCAACCCTGCACAATACCTGAGCGTATTCTTCCCCCATGTTCTCACCCCTTCAAAGCCAACTGCTCCTTTTCCCTATCAGCCTGCTTCCTTCTTTCCCTATTAGCCTTTTTCCTACCTGATTTAAAAAAATAAAACAAAACAAAACCCTCTAACTCTACTCAACAATGGGAAATCCTCTCATATCTCTTTATTACTGTTGCTGGATGAATTATGTACTCCACAATGCGGAGTGAAGCAATGAAGAAGCTTAATTACTATGAACTAAAACATAGTTGCCTATTGTGAAAGGAAAATACGAAATATTTGGAGATAAAGCAAATTGATGATGTGAGTTTTTTAAAATATCATGCTAGAATATTTTCTAATATGACAGTTATCTAAGTCTCTCAGGAGACATACTTTTGTTTTATAGCACAGACAATTTACAGTCCTATAAAGTTTAATAGTGAATTGTAAAAATAAACTACTAAGACGTGATGGGTTTTTTGGCCTGATAGGAACGATAACTCCAAAGTTTATGATTTTACTAAACTGTAGGGCATTTAGCAATGTTGTATCTAACTTAACAATCCTTTCCCAATTAACTATATATACTTCTTTCAAATGCTCTAGAAACTAGCTCTCATTTTTCTGCTGGTTCCCTCCTTAATGCGCTGAATAAAAGTTTGATAAGTGCTAAGAAATAACTTTGTCTGGGAATGGGGCCTTTTCACAATCTTTCCACAAGCAAACAAAGAGAAGATTTCTTGGAATAAAGGATAAAGTGAAAATAATTAGTAGGAGATGATATGTCATTTGATATTTTCTTAAATAGTCATTTTGAAGAAACATCAGAATATAAAATTTTTAAGCCAATAAAATTACTCCTTCTAGACTAACTCAGATTTATCTAACAGCTAAAAACTAACATTTTTGTAAGTGCTTACAATGTGACAGCTATTTCACAGGCTTTAATCTCATTTAATATTCATAAAAACCTTATGAAGGTTTTATTACCTTCAGATTATTATTAAGAAACCGAGCTTTGGGCTTCCCTGGTGGCGCAGTGGTTGAGAATCTGCCTGCTAATGCAGGGGACACGGGTTCGAGCCCTGGTCTGGGAAGATCCCACATGCTGCAGAGCAACTAGGCCCGTGAGCCACAACTACTGAGCCTGCGCGTCTGGAGCCTGTGCTCCACAACGAGAGGCCGCGACAGTGAGAGGCCCGCGCACCGCGATGAAGAGTGGCCCCCGCTTGCCACAACTAGAGAAAGCCCTCGCACAGAAACGAAGACCCAACACAGCCAAAAATTAATTAATTAATTAATTAATTTAACAAATACTAATAATAAAAATAAAGTGGAAGAGAACAACCTTCTTTCTTTAAAAAAAAAAAAAAAAAAAAGAAACCGAGCTTTAAAGAAGTTAAAAGACTTGCCTAAAATTTCACCATATATAAGGGATAGATAGAGTCAAGATTCAAACACGGATCTACCTGACTCCAGCACCTGTATTCTGAACTACTTTGCCACACTCTCAGTAACTTTAATTAAACTATTACCAGAAAAAAGTCATTATGAGAATGGCTTTGCTCTACTCATCATTCTGGCTTCCAGCCAGTCTATGAGACACAGCCATCAGAGGCAGTACCCAGCAAGCCACACCAAGATCCCTCCAGAGGAAAGGAGAATACCACCCTCCCAAAGATAAACCACTGAAGGCAGATGTGCAATGGAAATAATCTGCCACCTTCAGACATTCTGTAGGAGCAAAATGATGCCCAAAGCAAAGCACTCAAATAAATTAAGCACTTCCTCCTCTGAGCTCACTTACATATTCCTTGATTATAGCCTTTGCTGTTTTGTAAAAAGATTCTATTTATAGTGACTGCCTTGCAGTCTCTCCTTGAGTTTCTGTCTCCAATGTTTGGCTTGGTACCTGGCATTAAGTGCCTATCAAATTAACAGAAATCTATACCTGCCTGAATATAAAGAGAAAACTGCAGCCTAATTAAGGTATTCATATATCTCAAAAAAAAGTGTCAGGATAATGAGAAGTGTCTCATAGAGTCTAGAAAAAGGGTTAGTCAACTAATTTATGCTACCATTAGTGAAAAGTTTCTGATCAGTGTATTGTGGCTTCCTTGTAACACAGATCCCTAGATTGGAGACAGCTACAACAGGCTAGCATGACTTTGATACTGGCCATTAGGATCAGCCAACTTCCTTTCTCTGATCTCAAGCTTGCAAAAGGAACTTTTGATTATAATTCCCTACAGATTGTCCTATGGGGAAAGAATGCATGAGCTAAGCCAATGCAATAATTAGTCAGTTGGCAGATATATTTCTTGCTTTAAATAGATCAATCGGCATTGTATTTTGTGGTTTGGTAAGCATAAATTGGTCTCAAGAGACCTCTCCTTCCTGGGAACACTGGCAGTTCTGGTCTTGTCCAGGGCCTACAGGGGAAGCCATGAAGGTGTTACCCCTCATCTGCCACAGAAGCAGACAGGCATGATATGATGTTCCTGTCCCACTCTAAGGTCAGTAAGGTTTTCCTCCCAGATCTGATAAGCTACCACTTCCAACAGGGTGGTTTAGGGAGCTTTAGAGTGGTAATTGAGCATTTTGACACCCGGATGCCCTACTAAGTGGCGAGACATCTGCTTGTCATCTGTAAATTCCGCCAAACCCTTAATTTTTCATATCAGAATATGTTGATTCATGAGTAATTCCTGATCTCCTTTTGTAAAGAAATAAATTCAGTAAAACATGCTAAAATAATCAAATGATGGCCCCAATGTGAAATAAAATAGTATGAGGGACACTTACTGGTCAGAACTTACCACACCACATGTGTCGCAAGCATTTAGGACACAACGCCTGGCTCATAGCAGTTCACTAAATACTTTTGAAAATAATGAAAAAACAAATGGTCAATTTTATTCAGTAACGCAGGCAGATAAGACCATTGAATTTGTGCCACTTAAATGACAGTATGTGATACTCCTGACTTAATCTGAAGGGTTTTTAAGTCTCTAAATATGAAAGAGTAATTTTTCACCCTAAAGAGCACTCATATTATCCTCATACATTTGTGTCTTCTGGGTAATGATTTTAGGGACACTGCTTCACAGCCGGAACCCAACTCTGTGAGGATGTGTAGGCTCTTCCCAAGCTCTGTGGGATGGACCATGCCTACATCTCCAGAAAGGTGAGCTTCTCCTTGGGATCTGTGCCCAACCTATTAACATGTTAATATGGCTCTAAGACTCTAAGGCTCTAAGGAAGCTGTGATAAGGGAAAAAATGGAGAAGAAGAAAAGGCTGTGCCAGTTAGCACTCGAGTTGCTTCCCGGGCTACAAAGAAAATCAGACAAGGAGAGTCAAGCCTTTACTGAGAGACTACCATGTGCTTTGCATGACTTTTAAATAGCATAGGGAGAAGACCACGAGAAATGTTCCTGGATCAAGAAATCTGTGCAAATCAGGCTGTCTGGGTTAGATCACTAGCCTTACTTTTTACTGGCAAAATATAATTTGTCTCCCAATGTTTCCCTTGGACTTCTAAAAATAACACTTCTAATATCATCTACCTTGTCTAGTAAGGATAAATTCTTTAAAGAAGATAAAATGCCTCACAGAGATACTGCAACTTATTACCAAGTTTTTGTCCTGGAAAGTGAACTCAAAGTAATGCTTGAGGTATCAGAAAACCATCTATTCTCAGATCCGAGAACTTCAGCATGACCCAGAACAGACTTAGTTCTGGCATGGTAAATGGAGTACAGAGACATCTCAGGATGAGGAACAGAATAAAAGAAAGCCAAGGGAAAAAGGAAGTACATAAGACGCAGAATGCACACTGGTGACAAAACATTATCTGACTGAAGAAAGCTGTGCTGGCTCTCTGCACTCAGCAACTCCAAGTTAACCATCCATCACCATAGCGTCACCTTTCATCTTCTAAACTGAAACAACTGCTATATAGAGGAAAGTTTCTCTGTCTGACTGCTATTTCCAGAGACATCAATCATGTGGAGGTGAAATTTACCCTTATTCCTCACCTCTAATGCCCTGATTGGCTGTTTGACGTGTGCAGGTTTTAAATAGAAAAAATAATGATATCACATCTCGTGACAACTGATCAAACTAAAGATATTTCAGAGAAACTCAGACATCCCTTCTTCTCTCATATTTCTCTTAGGAAGAAGTGCATACTTACAAGACCTGGAGTAAGTGTGTATACCAGGCAGATATTTTGTTGATTCACTTCAAATGTGTCCTACTAACTTAAAATAATGTGTGCATCTTGAAAGAGGTACAAAGCAAATAGAAAATTTCATGTGTATATAAATGCTTATGGAGAGAGAGAGGGGTGTTACATATTATATAAATAGACTATTTCTGTTCCACACATTCATTCACACACAGCTCAAAATAAAAGTATACCAGAAAGTTATGAATAAACTCCACCAACTGCTTAATATCTGACAATACTGAACAATTTTGGAAACTGTACTTAGGTTAACAATTCTATCATAAAATCTAATGGTTTCATATTGAATTGTTGTCTGTGTCCCTATAGAGAACTTAGCACTCAGCAACTGAATACCATTCTTTGATCACAGGATTAACATCAGAATTCGGGTTGTTTTAACATTCTAATCTCCCCAAGAGGGCAGCAATTAAACAATCAGGTCTTTTGGTTGAATATTGACCATCAACACATATACCTATAATATAAACACGCAGAGCAGTCTGCATATACTAAGAGTACAGAAACCCAAATCCTGATTACTTTGGGCAAAATATCTGATACCGTCTAGTCACGTAAGTTATGGCAAATCAGTTTGCCTCTCTAAGGCAAAATTTCCTCACCTCCAAAAGGAGAATGAATATTCTCATTTTCACTATCTTACAGGGATATAAGAAAATAAAATGAAAAAACAAAAGAACCCGTACTTTGACATATCTCTGAAAGCACTTTTAATTAGACTGTGTGTTCCTAGATGATGGAGACCAACAGTTATTCATTTTTGCAGACACAAGGTTTGCCCAATTAGCAGACACTTAGTGAATATTTGCTAAAATAATATAAATGAAAATGAGGAAGTCAGAAAGCCCTTTTCAAATATAAGATATTATATTTATATCTTATATAAATGAAGGCATAATGACATGGATTGACCTGGAGTGTATTACATTTAGTGAAATAAGTCAGACAGAGAAAGATAAATACTCTATGTTATCATTTATATGTGGAATCTAAAAAATAAAATAATCGAATGAATATAACAAAACAGAAACAGACTCACAGATATAGAGAACGAACTAGTAGTTACCAGTGGGATGAGGAAAGGGAGGAGGGGCAAGATAGGGGTAGAGGATTAAGAAATACAAACTACTATGTATAAAATAAATAAGCTACAAGGATATATTATACAGCACAGGGAATATAGCTAATATTTCATAATAACTTTAAATGGAATATAATCTATAAAAATACTGAGTCACTATGTTCTACACCTGAAACTAATATAATACTGTAAATCAACTATACTTCAATAAAAAAATAAAAATATTCTAAAAAGAAATTACAGTGAAGAAATATTACCGTATCTCTAAACATCTCTGTACTTAGCTTATGAATTTGCTTCATGTTTTCTATATTATGGTTATCAATCTTTCAAGAGAAAGTAAATTTTAAATAAACTTGAGTTCAAAGATAAAATGACAAGCAACCTTCACAAGGGGGATCGACTATGCTTTTATATTATGCTTCTAAGAAGTTCCAGAGAGCAGCTGTTTTCGCAAATGAACTATGATAGAGATCAGCTTTCTCCCTTTCATTTACCACTTAAAATGACACTTGATTATATTATTCAATGACAATAGTATACTTGAAAGTGTTTTCATTAATGTCAGTTTTTAATTACAATTTTAAACTAAGTATAACTCAATATTTTAAAGTATTTGTCATAGGCTATATTGTACAGCACAGGGAATATAGCCAATATTTTATAATAACTATAAATGGAGTATAACCTTTAAAAATTGTGAATCACTATGTTGTACACCTGAAACCTATATAAAATTGTGAATCAACTATACCTCAAAAAAATTTTTTTAATTTAAAACTAAAAATAAATAAATAAAAATAGATTAAAAAATAAAAGTACTTGTGGGCTTCCCTGGTGGCGCAGTGGTTGAGAATCTGCCTGCCAATGCAGGGGACACGGGTTCGAGCCCTGGTCTGGGAAGATCCCAAATGCCGCAGAGCAACTGGGCCCGTGAGCCACAACTACTGAGCCTGCGCGTCTGGAGCCTGTGCTCCGCAACAAGAGAGGCCGCGATAGTGAGAGGCCCGCGCACCGCGATGAAGAGTGGCCCCCGCTTGCCACAACTAGAGAAAGCCCTCGGACAGAAACGAAGACCCAACACAGCCATAAATAAATAAAAATAAATTTAAAAATAAATAAATAAATAAATAAAATAAAAGTACTTGTCGTCAGCAGCCTATGACAGAAGTCTGTAAACTACAGCCTGTGAGCTAAATCCAGCCCATGTCCATGAGTTAATGGATTTTATATTTTAAATGGTTGAAAAAAATCAAAATAACAATATTTTGTGACGTGAAGATCACATGAAATTGACATTTCAGGGTCCATGAATAAGTTTTATTGGAACACAGCCACGCTCATTCATTTTCAATATATTGCTTACATCTACTTTCATCTGATAGTGACAGAGGTGAGTAGATGCGACAGAGGCTGTATAGTGCGAAAAAGTTTGAAATATTTACTATCTGACTCTTAAAAAAATGTTGGCCAACTCATCTGTAAGGAGATGAACAGTGATATTGGAAGTAATAAAGGAATTAAGCCACGCTCCCTTGGACCTCGGGCTACCATATTTTCTGAACTACCTCCTCATTAGGTGGACAGTATAGAAAGTGCCAAAAGTTACTCTACCTGCCATTTTCCTTAGGGGACCTGAAAACAAAAATGGAAAGTGTTAAGCAGAGTTTAAGAGCGTTATAATTGTCATATAATTCATCAAAGTACAAGTTCTTAATGTATTTCCTCTGAAATGTTTCTTTAAATGAAAATGCTTGTATATACTAGATAACGACAAATTCCTATACATTGAAGGAAGATAGCAAAGGTGGAGAAAGTATTCTATTTTAAAATCGATAGTCTTTACTGTCTTCAAACTTGTTAAAAATACTTTTAAACAATTAATATATGGTTATCTCTTTATAAATAAACTCTTTTTCAGTAGATCAGCAGAGAACTCCAGCTGTTCGCACTAACAAAATTGGGAATACTTTTGGGGGGATACAATGTGTTATGTGGTATTAAAATGAATAAAAGAAAATCAGATGGTATATAGTAAGGTTCTAAGGGGTTGGGAAAGGTCAGGACTGACTAACTTATAGGATATTGCATAGCCTTTAATATTTATTTATTTATTTAATGTAGAACTTCCCATGTGCTATGCATTTTACAAAAATTAATTCATTTAATCCTCATGAAAACTTATTAAGGACCATGAACATCCCCATATTACAGGTAAAGAAACTGAGAAACAAAACAACTAAATAATTTACCCAAAGCATTTCAAAAGTATTTTTTAATAAAGCAGGATTAATATAAATTGTATAAATTATCTTTTTTATACAAAGGAGAAGTTAAGCCTTGTTAATTTATCCAAAACCATCCAGCCAGCAGTGCCAAAGGCAGGATTTAAACCTAGGCAAGTTGATCCCAAAGGCCAAGTTGCCTTTCAAGTGCTGCCAAATGAGAGAGGACTTCAAAAGCCTCACCTTCTCAGGCTCTCATGTGAGCTTTAGTCACAGCTGGAGGCAAGTATCCTGTGCAAAGGGCTAAGGCTGAACTGGGAGACAGGTCATGGTGTGAGAGTAGGTGGAGGGTCAATTTATCATGCTTGCCCCGGCCCCTGCGCCAATAATTAGCCGAGTGTCCTTAGATAAAATACTTAAATTCCCTGTGCTCTGGTTTCCTTATCAGAAAAAAAGGAGGATAACAGTAACTATTTCACAGCATGGCTGTTGGGATTAAATGAATTAATATAAATACTGGCACACTGCGCTCGTAAGTGCTTGCTATTATTTCTGGAAAACCCAGAAGTTGTGACAAGACTATGCCAAAGATGCATACACTGTTAATTATGCTCATGCTCCCCTGCATCCAATAGGTGGGCCGCAGCTACCACCCACCTGCTCCAAACCTTCAGAGGACTCAGTCTAGCACGGAGGTTAAGAGCGAGAGCTATAAAGTCAGCCACTTAGTTTCAAAATCCCTCCTATGCTCTAACTTAAAAACCCTCTGACCTTGGGCTAATACTTCAACCTTTTAAACCTGTTTGCTCCTCTGCAAGATAAGTATTAATAATAATATTTTTGCTGAAAGAGTTGACGATTATGTGAGCTCAGGAATGTGAAGTGGCCAAAAGTATTCACTCAATAAATGTTCACAAGTATTATGCTGCAGGTCTTAAGTAGGGAAGAAATGTCTTAAAAAGAGGTGTCTGGGACTTCCCTGGTGGCGCAGTGGTTAAGACTCCATGCTCCCAGTGCAGGGGGCCTGGGTTCAATCCCTGGTCAGGGAGCTAGATCTCACATGCACGCCACAACTAACGAGCCCGTCTGCCGCAAATGACAGGGCGCAACCAAAAAATAAATAAATTAAATTAAATTAAAAAAAAAAAAAAAGAGGTGTCTGATTTACCCAGAACTGTTATGTTGATGAACACATCCCTTCCAGAGCGGCCATACACTGAGACGTCAAAGTCACCTTAGTGTAGCACTGACGAGCTTTAGGAGCACGCTGAGGTCACATCTAATCTGACTCCAGGCTCCCTTCAGTGCCAAATAAAAGCACTGTGACTTGTCAGCAGCAAGCTGGGAACATGAATTCCTAAGTTCTTACCCTGGCCCAACTACAATTTAATATATCTCCTTGAATATATTATTTTGCCTTTTTCTGACTCAGTTTCTTCACCTGAAAAACCAGCATTAGGAATACGAATTTATAGGATTGACATATACACACTACTATATATAAAACAGATGACTAATAAGGACCTACTGTGTAGCACAGGGAACTCTACTCAATACTCTGTAATGGCCTATATGGGAAAAGAATCTAAATAAGAGTGGATATATGTATATGTATAACTGATTCACTTTGCGGTACACCTGAAACTAACACATTATAAATCAACTATACCCCAATAAAAATTTAAAAAATAAATAAATTTTTTTAAAAGGAATATGAATTTAACAAAATAGTATTGAATTACAGCATTCACATCATTTTGAATCATTGTTAGAGTATACATAATAAACACAAAAGGATATTCCATTTGAAATAAAGAGTTCTACAAAATATGTGCATTTTTAAAGTCTATTTACCTAAAGTCAAGTACATGAATGTCCTTGTAGCCCAGTAACCCAGTAAATGCATTTTCCACCTGTTAAAAATAAAAATAAACTTTATAGCTATGTAGAAATGTAAAAAAAGTACATAGAAAAAATGCTTTTAAGAGTCGAATATAAAGTGCACTGTTTACAACCATTAGAAGCTTGTACACACACATGGATATATGTGGATCAGAAAGTTAAGAAAATTATAATTGCTACAATGTTAGAAAATAGTTTTTACATCACTGCCACATTTTCCTTTTTCATTTTGATTTTTTAAGGTTTTGATGTGCTTTAATATTAATTTTTTCCAAATTATAAAAAACACACTTTTATTGGCAAAGCACTGTTTTTTCCCTTATGTGATGAAATGTGAAAAAAGGACTGGTTTCAAAGAAACTGTAATAACATTTTTTAATGTAATTATATGGATTAGAAATCTGGCCACACATGGACATATATACACTACCAAACGTAAAATCGATAGCTAGTGGGAAGCAGCCGCATAGCACAGGGAGATCAGCTTGGTGCTTTGTGACCACCTGGAGGGGTGGGATAGGGAGGGTGGGAAGGAGGGAGACGCAAGAGGGAAGAGATATGGGGACATATGTATATGTATAACTGATTCACTTTGTTATAAAGCAGAAACTAACACACCATTGTAAAGCAATTATACTCTAATAAAGATGTTAAAAAAGAAAAAAAAGAAAGAAATCTGGCCGCAGCACATACGCTAACTAACACACAGTCAGGTGCTCATTTCCTCTAAGTGTAAAATGTCTGGTGGCATCTGTTTCCTACTCCTACAACACAAGGGACTGTGAACACAGCTAACATAAGAAAGAAAGATACAGACCTGGGCTTAGGCCTTGCTGACTGCTTGTCACGAAGGAGGTTATAAAGCAGTGACTGGTCAAAAGATCAATTTATGAGCATCACAACTGCAGGAACCAGTTTTATCAGTGAGTTTTTAAAATCAAGCCACATAAATCAATATAAGCTTAGTGACTAGAGCAGGGGGAAATGCTAGATTGGACCAAATACCTAAAAAAATCAGTTACGCATAAATACATATTTAACAAAATCGAACATTTTATCCACAACATTTCAGAAGGTGACGATCTCACCAGATAAGTCACTAGGGGGCCGACACTAGAACAAGAGAAGTTGTTAGTGGACTTTGGGGACATCTCTGGGCATCTGCTTTTAAAACCAAGTCCACATATAATCAGGAGAATGGGATTTTTTTAAAATCTTGGTTCACCGAAGATATTCATGCCTTGCAGATAAAGAATCCAAACATGTGAAACTTTTTAGCTATAATAATTGCCTTGTTTCATTCTCTGAAAGAAAACTGAGAAGTACTATTAATTCTTGGAGGATGGGGCTGGGGATAGAATCTGCAGGACTAGGAATCCAAAGACTGACGGTTAGTCCCAGCTGTTTTTACTGGCAGAGTGGCCAGGCACAAGTCTTCTTTTATATGATTAATGCTGCCCTGCCCACCAACCACATTAGTTTTTGTAAGATTAAAATGAATGTAGCTGAAAGTAGTCCATTAATTGCAAAATGCTGTACAACTGCATGTTATTATTAATACTAAACCCATCTCATCTGGGGCTTTGCTATCTCTTGATTCAAACACATATATGTATTCTAATTCATCATACCCAGTTAGCTATGTACAGGTACCCAGTTGTAATAAAGTCATTCCACTTTATTAACATCAAGATTAGTAACAGGTACAATTTACTGAGTGACTGCTATGTACCTGGTGCTTTGATATAATATTACTTCTAATCCTTTCAACAATACCAAGAGATACATATCTTTCCCATTATATGGTTGAGAAAACTGAGACTCTGAGATGTCAACTAATTTGTCCAGATCATGCATTTGGTAAGTGACTGAATCCAAATTTGCTCAATCCCCAATCTTTCTACTGAATTACATGCCTCATCCTCTTTCCCCTGATAAATGTGGTTTTAAAATTGGGACCAGGACTGGGAAAACTGTGAGGCTCACCACAACTTCTCACTTGAATTAAAATGAAGCGGACTCTGTATTGATATAAAGGAAGGAACACTTTCAAAGGAAGGAGGAGACCTGATTTTCCCTTCTACTCCTAGAAGCTGAAATGACCATGAACAAGTTACTTGCCCTCCTGGGTTTCATCTATAAAATGGAGATGATTACCCACACGGCAGCTGTTAGCAAACCGACATACAGCAGGCTGCAGAACACAAAGCACTATGCAGGGACACTGTGTTGATTCCGTGTCTGTTGTCACGTATCCACACTCCCAAGCCTATCACAATGGCCTTTCCCTCTCTGATGTCATTCTTGGTGATGTCCCAAGTTTATCTTACTCTTCTCCTCATGAAAAAAAAAAAAAATTTAACAGCTCCCAAACCTCAATCCTCCCAAGCAGGCTTTCTTTTTCCCTGTGTCTTGCAATATTACCTAAGAAATAATATTGAAGGAACAATTCCTGTGACTGTGTCCTGAAGGGAGAGAGCTTGAGGGCCTCCTTCAGTTTGCAGTAAACATGGAGACAGGACCTTTCAGAGACATGACCCTGACTCTGCAGTTCCACACAAAGAAGTGGCTATTCGTAGACATTTTACTCCAGGTAAAAGGACAGGGATATAGAAAAAGGCCAGAGAAGGAACAGATCCTTCATCACCCTCAAATCATCTCAAGCCAATAGCTACCTATACCTCATAAAGTCCCTGCTGGAAATGTTTTTTCAGAGTGTTTATTAGACTTTCTCTAAATATGCAGTCATTCAGCACAATTGTTTACCCAAACACTGAGGCTTATTAAAGGTTCCTTAATCCAAGGTCAGAGAGAACCAAACAGCTGATCCAAGACACTATCTGATGCCAGGTGGCCACTGGCCTGGCTGACATTTCTTCCACACACCATACAGCGTCACAACTTGGCCACACAGCTAGGAAATTAATCGTCTGGCCTACATTCTCTGTGTCTGATGGCTGCAATAATGCTGCTTGGCTGAGAGATGCACATTTTTGTTTCTCATCTAAACAGTGTAAAGAGAAGGAAATTAGTCCAAGGTAATGGAATTGAAAAACTTAGCCAAAGAGAACTCCATCAAGAGCGATGGAAAAGAAATAAACAGGAAGGAATGATGTGCCCTCTCACTGGACAGAGAGAGGAGATGGGCACTCAGTGCCTTACAGTCTATACGAGAGCAACGGCACACAAGAAGGGGGCCAAGAATGGGTCATTTTTGACTGAAAGAATCTTGAGTTCAAGTCCCTATATAGAATTCTTCCAGAAAGTAAAGTTGTGGGATGGTCTAATGCACAATTTTTTAAAGAAACGCCTTTTTTAAAATATTTCCAACCAAGGAACAGAGATAACAGGAAAATTTACTTTTCACTGGATGTCCTTTTGTTCTTTGAACTTGGTGCCCCATACTACCTATTATTAACTGTTCAAAATTTTTCAACTTAAAAAAAGAGCAAATATAAAATTTAAAAAATTTAATGTTCCCTCAAGAAAAACAACACACTAAATACAGTTTCTCAAAGATGCTCATTTCTCCAAATATTGTCAAGTTAAAACCATGCCATAGAACACATTCTTCCTTGGCTGTGCAGACAAAGTTGGAAATAGCATTTATTTGTTAGCAGATGGCAAATGCATAAAAAATTTTGTTTCAGTGAAATAGTTCATCTTTCAGTGAACTTTTCAGAGAGCTTTCTAAAGAAATGGCTAAATCACCACTCCCTGAATCAAATAGATGGAAAGCTTAAATCCAAAATCTACCTTTAACCAGTGTTGTTAATATGGGAAATTTACAACCCCAGCAAACTATCTTGTATACAAAAAGAAAAAAAAGAATAAAAACATACAAAAAAATCACTCACCTCTGAAATAAACTCTTCTACAAGGCGCTGGTGGTGAAAGCTGGAGGGATCCTGTAGTTCTTCATTGTATTGTTCCCCCAAAAGGTGGATACTGAATTCTGCAACCTGCTCCACTGCTGGTTTTGTGGATTCTTCTATCACATTCTCAATTTCATTGCTAATCTGGATTTTTAGAGAAAGAAAAATAAATGTCAATGTTCACTCATTCAGTCAACAAATATTTATTGATCACCCATGATATGCCAGACACTGTGCCAAAGGCAACTTCTGGTGACGACTGTTTATATAATATTTGACTTTGAAACTAACTGGTGGACTTTAAGACATAGGCTAATATTAAAATTACTGTGTATTTGTACATTCCTTTGAATACACAATGACTGGTTCAGGGAAGGATAGAAAATTTTGTTAGTAAATAAATAAAAGGAAAACATTTTTAAAGAAGAAAAAGAGTTGAAATTATCATCTAAAAATAGTCTAGAAGGATGGTTCTCAAACTTTTTGGTGTTAGGACCCCTTTAAACTCTTAAAATTCATTGATGAACCCAAAGAAGTTTGGTTTTTGTGGGTTATATCTATAGATACACACCAAACAAAAAATTAAAAGAGAAATTTTAAATATATATATTAATTCATTTCAAAATAAGAAACTCATTACCTGTAAAAATGAATAACATATGTTTTGCAAAATAAAAAAATTAGTGAGAAGAGTAATGTTTATATTTTTACAAATTCTTTAAAGTCTGGCTTAATAGAAGATGGCTAGATTCTCATACCTGCTTCTGCATTCAATATGTTGTTTTAGCTGAAGTACATGAAGAAAATCCAGCCACACAGATATGTATTGGGTAAGGAAGGAATACATTAATAGCCTTTTCAGATAATCATGGATAATCTTTTCTGATACTGTGCCAAACTCAATAAGTGGAAGTTTTTTAAAGCTTAGTTTCTATGTGGAATCTGAAACCACACCAACAAACTTTTTGTACTCTGTAACATCTAAATCCAGGTCTTCCACAAGCCAAAGCTGGAACAATTTGAGCAACAAAATAAATAGTGGATTATAGTCCAAAGAATAAAAGAAATATCCATGAGTCTGTACTGATATAAATAAATAATTTAATAAATAAATGAGAGAGAAGTGGCAATAGTTCCTTACTGAAGAATCCCAATTAACAAATGTAGAAGGAATGAGGAAAATAGAATATCACTACTAGAACCCAACAGTGATAATTGTTGCATGCAAGATACACTTGTGCTCATCTAATCCAAGTCCCTCCATTTTAATACACAAGAAAAACAGGGATTGAGATGGAAGAATGGCTAGCCTAAGGGCTCACAGCAAGCCAATGGCAGAGTCAGGAAGAGAATGCCGGGCTTTTTTCACTGTATCATCTTTCTTCCCTGATGGATCATATAACCACAGACCTTCAAAACTTCACAACTGGAAAGAACCTCGAAAATTTCACCATCCTTTCTGATGCCTGAATTCTCTCTACAGTATCCCCCCAAAATATCTATTTATCCTCAGTTTAAATGGCTTTGATGAGAAAGTCTTGGAAAGACTTTCAAAGGCAGGCCATTACATTTCCAAAAAAGCTCTCTCATGGTTGTAAAGTTCTTAATAAAACCCAAATATATTTCCCTGTAAATTCCCACTGATCTCAGTTCTGCAACCTGGAATGCGTATAAACAGTGTAGTCCCCAGACAGCCCTTCAAATAAGTATAGGCAGCTGTCATCTTCCCTGATTTTTCACTAGTTCCTTTCCTCTAGAGATTTCTCAAGCTCTTAATGTCTTCCTTAGAGTGTGGTACACATAAGTGAGGTCTGATCAATTAAAATATGGTACAATTAAAATATGGTACAACCATCACCTTCCTTATAGTAGATTCTAATTTCTATTAATGCAGCCTGAAAGTACACTTGCTTTTACTAGTTTTTTTCCCCTCAGTACTCAGCTTTCTTCCCCATCATACTGCTGAGTCATGTTGCAACTAACAAAAACCTTTAGTCTTAAGGAATTTTGTACAAGACTTTGTCTTCTTCCAAATTAAATTTTCTCTCACTAAATTTGAACAGAAACTTCCACTTCCATTATTACTACAAGAGAAATATCCTTAGTAACCTTACTGCTACAGAATGCCTAAAATGCTAAATAAATATTTTTAATGTTTTTAATGCATACCTGGTTTGTAAGAAAACAAAGAAAGCCCCAAGGGATCAAAAAAGATAGGTTAGAAAAATCCAGAGAGGTGATTCAGTAATCTATGTGTACACAGTATATCTAGTGATCCCTTGTGACCTAGGCTTTAGTTTTAAATACCACAAAGGGATAGAATATAAATAGCAGGTCCCTACGTGTTGAAAAGTCAGATCAAAGACTCCTACATAAAGCAAGGATTTTAAAAACTCAATAGACAGTTTGAGCAACACATTAGACTAAGTTGAAAGAAGAATAAGTGAACTGGAAGACATTTCTGAATGCAACAAAGAGAGACAAAGAAAGTTATGAAACAGTGGTTAACCGACAGAAGGTATAAAATGAGGAGGTCAGACATATATCTAATCATACGAGGTAACAGCTGAAAATTTCTTCTATACACATTTTTGTGAAACTGCAGTATCCTCAATACTGTATTATATACTATTATATAATAGTTATGGTTAGAGTAGTATATGATACAGTATTTGGGATACTATATAATACTAAATGATATAGTATTGGGGATACTATATACACAAGCATACCTCATTTTATTGGGCTTCCCTTTATTGTACTTTGCAGATGCTACATTTTTTAGAAATTGAAGGTTTGTGGCAATCCTGAGTCAAGCAAGTCCATCAGCGCCTTTTTTCCAAAAGCATTTGCTCACTTCACATCCCTGTGTCACATTTTGGTAATTCTCACAATATCTCAAATGTTTTTATTATTATTATATTTGTTATAGCGATCTGTGATCAGTGATCTTTGATGTTACTACTAGACTTCCTCAAGGCTCAGACGATGGTTAGCAGTTTTGAGCAATAAAGTATTTTTTAATTAAGGTATGTACATTGTTTTTTTTAGACATAATGCTATTGTTCACTCAACAGACTATAGTAGAGTTTAAACATAACTTTTATATGCACTAGGAAACCAAAAAGTTCGTGTGACTTGCTTTATTGCAATATTCACTTTATTATGGTCGTCTGGAACTGAACGCACAGTATCTCTGAGATATGCCTGTAGCAGTATACTATACTACAGTATACTTACAGTAGTATACTATATAGTATATGGGATTCTGCAGTTTCACAACAATGGGGATAAGAGTTGATTGTGTTTATTTATTTTGCTTTGGATTTGTTGTACTTCCTTAACATGAAGCTTTATGACTATTATAAATTTTGAGAAATTCTCAGTCATTATCTCTCATCATTAGATATAGATAGACAGAGAGAGAGAGCAATATCTTAAAAGTAGGACAAAAAAATAGTAAGATTACCCACAAGGGAATAAGAACTGAATTGTTAGTTGAGCTCTTAGTAGCAACAATAAAAGTTAGAAGATAGTGAAATAAAACCTTGAAAATAAAAAACTCAATCTAGAATTTAATACAGATTTTAAGTATCTTTCTAGAATAAAAGGATAATAAAGAAATTTTCAGGTGACCAAAAACTGAGATTGAACCAGTGAGATATTCTCACTAAAGTAATACCAGAAGCATATATTTCAGAAGGAAAATTAGTCCAGAAGAGAGGTCTAAAATGCAAAAAAGAGTTTTAAGAAAATAAAGTGGTAAACATCTGGGTAAATGTAAAACAAACTTTAACCGTATAAAATAAATATAATAAAATAAAGTTGTGGGATTAAAAAGAGAGAACTAAAAGGGAAAGAACAAAAATACTGAAAAATAGCATATATAATAGTAGGGTGATCATTTGAATCATTCTAATGTTCTAATGTTCCTATATTACTCAGGATAAGGATAAAGATTCTGAAAAACTTGAATTTTGCTAGATTAAATACACATAATAACACACAGGGTAAATACTAACAAAACAGAAATAAAGTATATAATTTCTAAAATGGTATCTGGAAAATGTGTTAGGAAAAAACTGAACTGTAAAACTGTACATTAGGCTTCACTTTGAACTAGAGGTACAGGCAATCTAATTCCTGTCATGTATCCCTGTACTATTTTGTTTTCCTACTGATTCTATAAATCACCTTCAAATCACCCTCTCTGTTTTAGAATGTTCCAATTGATTACACACAATGTCTTCATTTCTATTATAGTGAATTCTATCTCACTCTGTAAATGTTTCCAGACCTAAATCATAACTATTCTGCCTCAAGTTCAGAACTACAGTATCACTTTTTATTCAAATATTTACCAAATGCCAATATTTTCTAGTACCATCTAATTTGGACACAGTTGTACTAAGGGTAAATATATTGATTCAAGGATCCCAAACTACCACCAGCCTTGTTCAGTGACAGGGAAACTAGTGGGGCAGAGTGGGGTGACTTAACCTGACTTCTCAGAAGTTAAAATGTCTAAGTTGGTAAGAGAAGGTGTAAGGTAACAAAATTGTACCTTTCTAGTGAGTACGTTCAATCAGAGTTTGCTTATATTAAGTAATCTAGGATTTATGCATATTTAACAAAATTTCTAACAAAATGTTTCTGTCTTCCTGGAAGTGTATACTTTTTTAAAAATTTTGAATGTGATAGAAAGCCAACTTAATGTTGTTTAGTGGACAGATTACTATTAATAATGATGCATTTAAAAAGCATGGTATTTCTTTAAACTACATAAAATCTATATACTTTCCCTCTGAAGAAGACTAAGTCCTGACTTATTAAGAGACAGAAGAACATAAGCAAAAACCCTCACAGTAAATTATGTACACAGCCCACAAAAGACAGTGGGCATACCATGATGACAGCTCCCCAGGCCCCTAGTCATTTCATTTACAATTTGAAGCCATTCCTTGCCAAAAGCAGATTTACTTGGCTCTCTAAGGAATCGCAGATTTTTTGTACTGGTTTTAGAATCTACATTTCCATAAAAGGAACCACCTGAAGTTTTGTGTAGTCGGGCAATGGACTATAAATCTCTCTTAATCCCTATTCTCCATGTTAGAAACTAAATAACAAAACAGAACATCACTCACACTCTCTTCTGGCCTCTCCAAGCTGCTCTCTGAGATACCTTCATAGAAGGTCACCCCTGGATATGGAACACTGAGACTGGCACCTAAGTAGAAAAACAAAGACATGTGCATGAATTCAGTCCATGACTAAATCAGAATTCCTATCAGGAAACAAGAAACTGATTTCCAAGGCATTTCTAAAAGTCATTTACTTTTTCATCCTAGAAATTCTGTGCATTCTAACCTCAAGACACATTTATCCAGAGTCTCCTCAGCACAAGAAATAAATATGACTCATTCAACAAGCATTTATTGATACGTACTATATGTCAGGCTCTATGCAAGCCTCCAGGGATACTAAGTCCCTATCCTTAAGGAGCTATCTAATAAAACTAACACTCTCAGATAGGGGAAGTGGGTGAAGGTTGGAATTGGCCATAAGTTAAAATCTTTCTTTAATTGGGGTATAGTTGCTTTACAATGTTGTGTTAGTTTCTGATGTACAGCGAAGTGAATCAGCTACATGTATACATATATCCCCTCTTTTTTGGATTTCCTTCCCATTTAGGTCACCACAGAGCATTGAGTTCCCTGTGCTATACAGCAGGTTCTCTTTAGTTATCTATTTTATACATGGTAGTGTATATATGTCAATCCCAATCTCCCAATTCATCCCACCTCCTGCCCATAAATTATAATTACTGAAGCTGGGCCTCATTGTGCTATTTTTGTATATGTTTGAAATTTCCAACATAGAAGAGCTTTTTTAAAAAAAATTAAAAATAAAGAAAGCAACTACTAATTTATAGGAAATATAGAGGTCAAAGTAAATGTTAAAGTACACCACAGAATGCAATCAGAAAAAATTCTTACTCTACAAGACAAATGACAAATGGTAGAGCTAGAAAGGTCCTACCTTTTGACATAAGCAGTAATCACAGGGTGTTTGCCATAAAACAATTGTTTAGGTTGTACATTTGTTTTAAGCAGTTTTCTGATTTTGTATTATACTTAATAATTAAAGATTCTTAAGTACCCACATCATAATGCCATAAAATAAGTGAAAAAAGAATTAATTTTTCTTGAGATTCTTAAACAACACAGAGAGAGAAACACATGGTATTTTTAAAATGTGAGCTGAAAAATTTGCTTCCTTTCAATTAAATAATAAATTTTAGAAGAAAAGTGAATAAAGGCACAAAAGCATACCTCCCAATGTTGACGTATCACCAACAGGAACTGGAGATGACAATTCAGGGCTAGGAAAAAAATTGTTTGGAGTTATTAAATGATAGAAATGTGAGGGGTTATTTTGGGGTTTGTTTTCCAAAAAGGATTCACCAGATCTCCAAACAAGGATTCCCAAACCAAAGTACTGAGTAGCAAATTAAAAAAAAAAAAAAAATAGTCTTTACAATTGATTTATTTTACATTTTTTGATGCTACTCAACTAGAATCACCCTACATAAAGTACTCCCTTACTTACTATTTCATAACACTGTTTCATTTCTTCTCAGTTCTTATCACTATGGGAAATTATTCTGCTCATTTATTTATCTACTTTTTGATCTCTGTCCACGCCCTAATCCTCTAGAATGGCATTGTCTAATATGGTAGCCAGTGGACGCATGTGGCAATTTAAATTAATTTAAAATTAAAGTTTAAAATTCAGAACTTTATCCACACTAGCCACATTTCAAGTGTTCAACAGTCACATGTGGCTAATGGCTACTTTATTGGACAGCCCAGAACATGTCCATCATCACAGAAATTTCTATTGAATAAGACTGCCTCAAGAATCTAAACTCCATGAGATTAGGGACCTTACCTGCCATATTCATGCTGTATCTCCACCCTAAAAAAGAACCTACCACTTAGTAGGCACTGAATAGATATTTTGGGAATAAATAAATAAATACTATTGGCCAACCAGTGTAGTGTAGAAGGCACTTGACATACAGTTTTGAACAAAACACCCATGGTCTATGAAGGTTACCATCTAATAGAAAACAGATAACAAATACATGATTACAAACTCAACAAGTAGTACAGACACGAAAGCACTGGCTGCTAAGGCAAACATATAAGCCCAAATCTCATCTCATTGGAGAGATCACAGAGTCATAAAACTTTTTAATATAAAACAAGTCAAGCTTAGAGAAATGATTTGCTATAGGCCACATTGCTCTCAGGTTTCAGGTCCCCCGACTATCTTTTAACCATGTTGCCCTGCAGCTGCAAGCAAAGATCAGAAGAGATCAGAGGATAATCTGAGAAAGCCCTTGCTCTAAAGAAAAGAAGGTGGGTTTCTGCAAGTCCAAATTTCCATATACCCCCAAAATATACAATTTAAATTATAGTAATTGAAAACTCTCTTCAACTTTCCGCAAGTCAGCTTTCGAAGGAGACTTTATCACAGTCAAAATGTCTCCCTCTCAGACTTGATAATGTCTCAGTGAGTCCCATCTTCACTTCAGAACCACTCCTTTAAATTGTCCCGCTGCTCTAAACTAGATCATGGTGGGGCGGGGGGCAGGTTGCTCACAGCCATCAGATAAACATGGCACACATCTTGAAGCATCAATTTTTTACTCAAAAGTAGAAGCATAGGCAGGGAGCTAAGTAAAAACTGATATGGAATTTAAAACATCTTAATATTAAAACAAGGGTGGCTATAGAGTAGAATATAGAGTTTAAATGAATATTAAGATAAAATATGATAGTTTCAAAGCCATTTCATGACTGGAATTGGAGTGAGGGAGTCAACTAGGGCCATGTTCCCTAAAGCCCCAGGCTTTGGTAGAAAATTTGAGAAATATAGGTTAAAAAAAAATCTCCCCATAAGGATTCTTCTGGTTTTAGAAATACTATCTAGAAAGAATAACATATTAAACCAGTACACCAAACCTATCACTATTGGTTATTTTTCATCCACTTGCAGGAAACTGCTTACTAAGTGAGCTGTCATCCAAAAGAACCTAAAGGAATAGGACATCTGGATAAGTCATTTTGATGAATGATGAGTAGAGGAAGACCTGGATGATGAAAAAGCACCAAGAGGCTTCTTGGGTTTCAGGAGATGGAGCTTAAAATACTAGGATTCAGATGCATTTGGAAGAGACATTAACATCATCAGGCTTGAATAGGATTTATCAACTGTCCACAAGGCAGAATCCCTCCCAATACCTTCACTTTATAGATGAAAAATCAAGGTGCAAATGGTAAAGCAATTTTCTCAGGGTCACACAAAGACTTGATGACCCAAGGCCATACCTAAAATTCCTAACCATATCCAGTTCGATTTTTAATGATAATAATAGCAAGAATGACTACAATTAAATTTATCGTGTCAAGCATTGTGTTAAGTGCTTTATCTTGGTTAACTCACTTAATTCTGGCATCAATCTTAAAAGGAAGACACTATTATCCCCATTTATGCATATGAGGAAACTAAGGATAGAAGAGATTAAGAATTTGCTCAGGGTCACACAGCTAGCCAATGAAGGAGCTGTGATGTAAAATCGGCCCATTTGATTCCAGAAACCTCACTCCTACCCACATTAATTCCACATCACATGGACTTTATGTGACCCATATTCCCTAGAAGAGCAACCAAGATGGTTTTACTTGGTCTTAATGATAGTGGTGTACATAAACTAAAAGACCTAAAAGTCAAAATGTGTAAGGACCAAGAAAGAGGAAGGGAAACCCAGTCAAAGCTGGAGAGCAATCAAGTATGAAGAGCAAAGAGGTCAAAGTAAAACAAAGCACAATACTACATTAGCTAGAATAGGAAGTTGGGGTGGCATGGCAGAGAAACCAGACCTCATCTGGGGTTGGTCAAATTGCGCCCCAAATTAAAATCAAATTTAAGCTAATTCTCTAAGTAAACACTAAGAATGGAGAAATCTGCTCACTTCAGTAGAACTAGATTTCACTTACTAAATTCAAAATAACATTATTTTAATGATGGTAAGTAGGCAACTCTCAGTAACTCAAATCGTTTGTCTAACACTCTAACACTTAATCCCTCATCCCCCCACACTTCCTTCAAAAGACAGTAACAAGAATCCTTTCACATTTTCTCATTAGGTGTGCCTCCTGCAGGGATACCCTAAAATGTGACTCACAACAGAACTAGAACACAGAGTAGTATTGGGTTTGGAGACAGAAATGCCTCATTTCTAGGCCAACCCACAAATTTGAAGTTGGTCAGCTAAGACCTTTAGCTTAATACCAGTAGCAAACAATCCCCTACTGTCTCATTTTCTCAGTTTATCCAGCTCATAATTTATTCCTCACAACTACTACCTAATCACGTCAGTGGAATTCAGATGGAATTGTGTCAAAAGATATCATAGCCACATGGAATATATGTTTAAAAATACAGTGAAACAAGCCAACAGTACTTTCATATCTAGATTACTACTCCCCTTTACAATTTGCTACACTTTGCTTTGCTCTAGAATCTGTTAACTGTAACGAGCATGTGACAACAGAAGAACATAAGGCAAGGAGTTAGGAATCCTGGGTTCTAGTCCCAGATGTATCACCAACTTTGTGTATAACTTGGGAAAATACCTCAGTTGCTCTGGGCCTCAAGAACTAATCTCTAAAATAGGAACACCTCCTGCCCCACCTACTTCACAAGGGTGCTGATGAAAACTAAATAAAATATTATATGCAGAGGCATTAGGAAAAGAGGCAAGGTGCCATTTTTGGGGGGCGCACCACAGAGGCAAGGTGCCATTGTTGGGAAGCGCACAAGGAGAGGGGTGGGACCGCCATAGAAGCTTCTTTCTCTGCAGCAGGGCACCACCTACACGAGCTCCAGGTGCGAGCTGCTGCTGCCATCTTGGACTCGAGAGGCGGCTCAGACCCGCTGCCCCCGCCTTCCTCAGAGCATGTGGGTAGGGCCACGCACCTGCACACCCTCTATCAAGGGGATAAAGGACAGCACATGCTGAGGAAAGAGACGGCAAGCATTCAAACCAAAAACAGCCCTCACACCAAAAAAATATTAAACCCACACGAGCTATGCAGGGATGATCCCGCATATAAATAGCCCTCCAAGACTACAGTAGATAATTGTTTTTCCTAAACTCACAGAATGAGAGAAATATAAGTAAAATGAAGAAGCAGAGGAACCACTCCCAATTAAAAGACCAAGAGAATTCCCCTGAAGGAACAAACAATGAAACAGACCTCTTCAGTCTAATAGACACTGAGTTCAAAAAGGAGGTAATGAAAATGCTGAAGGAATTAAGAAAGGTTATCGACAGAAATTCAGATTACTGTAAAAAGGAACTAGAAACTATAAGGAGGAACCAAGAAAAATGAGAAAATTCATTTGTTGAGACAAAAGCTGAGCTAAAGGCAATGAACAGCAGAATGAATAATGCAGAAGAAAGAAGTGATCTGGAAGACAGAATAATGGAAATTACCCAATCAAAACAGCAGACAGAAAAACAAATGAAAAAAATGAAAGCAAAATAAGAGACCTATGGGATAATAAAAAGCATGCCAATCTATGCATAATAGGGATTCCAGAAGGAGAAGAAAGAGAAAAGGGGATGGAGAATGTATTTCAATAAATTACGACTGGAGCTAAGGGGAGATGTTTTCAAGATGTCTGGCTGGAGACAAGTGCTGGAGGAGGGCTTTTTGTAAAACAGGTAACCTGGGAACACTTGAGCATGTTTAAATGCTAATGAGCAGTTAGTAACAGGAGAAGTTGAAGACTCAGGAGAGAGAGAGAAAAACAATGACAGGTTGATGTCTAAAAGGTAAGATGGGATGTGAGGTCCTGAGTAAGGTGGAAAATGCTTTTTTTTTAATAGACTTGCCAGATGATAGTAGGGGGAAGGTTAAATTGGTACACAGCTGACTATTTGGTACAAGCCATATGTTAGCAGATAGGTTAGAGTTCATGCAGAAGAAGCAATTTAAATTACAGACAAGTATTGTGGTAAGCAGAATAATGGTCTCCCAAAGATGTCCACATTCTAATCCACAGAACCTGTGACTATGTTAGGTTACATGCAAAGGGGAATTAAGGTAGCAGATGGAATTAAGGTTGCTAATCAGCTGGCCTTAAGGAAGAGGGCGTATCCTGGTTTATCCAGGTAGGCCCAATGTAAATGTGGAAGAAGGAGGCAGAAGAGTGTCAGAGTGATAGAATATGAGAAAGTCTCGACCAGCCACTGCTAACTTTGAAGATGGAAGGGGGTCATAAGTCAACGAGTGTGGGCAGCCTCTAGAAGCTAAAACCCGCAAGAAAACAGATTCTCCCCTATAGCCTCCAGAAAGGTAACGCAGACCTGCCAACACCTTGAGACTCATGTCAAACTTTTGAACTACACAACTGTAAGATAAATTTGTGTTTTTTTAAGCTACCAAAGCTTGTGGTAATTTGTTGCAGCAGAAATAGAAAACTAGTACAAGAATCTCAACACAGAAAATGAGAGTAATCTCAAGAAAATCATAAAAATAAATTTAAATATAGAAAAGTGATGGGAAAATTAAGGGTTTTAAGGGATGACTCTAATATTCAGCTTAAAGAAAGAGGGGCTTAGTGAATTCCTACACCACTCCCATGGTTTCACTCCCAGTGTTACCTAACTCCAGGTCCCCTCATTTCAGCAAGTACCATTTCAGCAAGTACCACAACTTTTCATCCCACCCTGACCTGGTCTGCTCTACTTTCACGGGAAGGATACCAACTTTTAAATTCTCAAGATTTAGTTATATTTTTGTTCATCTGTATTGCTATTTTTACTCATGCCCTATTTTCTAAGGATGGTGCATAGTATTTTGAGTCTCCTCGTATATCTAGGACATACAGTGCCTTATCAATAAAAATAGGTGACACAGTCAGTTCTCTATGATGTTTATTTATGAATGTTTCAACATGATTAACACATCAGGAAAACTAAGCATAATAAGAATTTCTCCTCTACACATACACAATTTCATTACAAGAAATAGTAGGTGAATGAAGAAAACTGCACCCAGTTGAAGTGAGCTACGTAGGAATACACAAACTACACCTCAAACATCTTCCAGCTACCTCTGTTCACCTCATGTGTTATGTGTTATGACACCAATCCACATATGGTGTTACAACTTTCCATCCTATTTCAGATAACCTTCCTTCCACCACTTTATAATAACTCACAAGCTACAATCTTTCCAATGTCTATTTTCACAGGTAAACTCCAAGGCTTCTTCCAGGTTAAGAGCCATATTTATTATGGTTTTTATATACTTCTTAACCATACAAGATATGTAAGATGTGCTATCATTTTTATTGCGTACAACCATGAAGATTACTGGCACTGGTAAGACCCACAAGATTATTTAGTCTACTGCATTGCATGTTGCAATGGCAATCACAAGTAACCTCCGAGCTCTGGCTCTCAGAGGTGAAGAACCCACATTTAAAGCACCACATGGCCCCACATCTAAGCAGAAGCTCAATCCCAGGCCCCAGCAGAGACTCAGTGGTACTGTTAGCTGTACGAAATGAGACCACAAGGAGTCCCACTTTCCTCCTGTTTACTCATGTTTGATTTAAAATTTACATATACCCCACTACAACCCACAGGTGTACTCCAGCTGTGCTTTTGCCTGGACTCTGCTGCCCAGGCTAGACCTCTGGACACTGACTCACCTAGTCGGTTTTTCAATCTGTCCTTCCATCTAATTTGAGGCAAAATTCTGGACTCTGACCTGAATTGCGTGCCCTAGTGATGTTTTTCAAAAAAAAATCACCTACATGCCGGCATAATCTAGATATTTTGAGTATGGATAGAATTGGAAATCTTTAGTCCCTGTAGGCTCAAAATCCCTCACCTTCCATGATCTGCTTTGTCCTGCTACTGTTCAGGAGCCAGAAATGACCTTAATCCTAAGCCCAAAGGCCCACAGAGCCAAGACTCATACCACTGGAGGATTCATCAAGGTTGTGCTATTCCTACGCTTCAACATCATAATCATCATTACACAATAAAGTGACCCACACCACAACCCATCATTTAGTAAACTACCCTCCACTAAAGTGTACCATTTTAGATAAATATTATCATTAGCCTGTAAGCCTCAACAAGAGTAGATCATTTGGTATTCCATTTCCAAAAATCTATTTTCTCACCCAAGAGAGAGGACCAAGTCTGGCTCCTGGGAAGGTCAGACAGTAAACTAGCACAGTGGCTGCAGAGGTCATCTGGGAAAGGGAGTGGCCTCAAGATGAGGAAAAGCATTTGAGACTTACCCACAGGCCTGGTCATTGCAGGAACTGGCAAGAAAACAGGAAGGAATCATCAAATGTGGGATGAGTCTGGGAGTAGGTATGATACATGTCTGTTGCCAAGCATGAACTTAGGGAAAAAAGACACTCACCTGCTTACAGTTTCCTTTGTGTGTGACAGTTTCTAAGGAAAACAAAGATATAAAAATGACCATGTGAATTAATGATAGTTAATAAGCAGTAAACAAAACGTATTGCATCTAGAACACTAATGCCTTAACACAGAATCTATGTTATTATTCTCTATGGCTAGAGAACTAGTTAAAGCAAGGTACTAATGATGCCAAGTTTGTTTTGTGACTGCAAGAATGTCCCGACACTCAAGTCCCTGTGCTGTCTTAATGGGCAAAGATTAACAGACTTCACCTGCTAATCATTCCAAAAAGATCTACAGGTAAGAGATTGGTAGAGTTTTACATTAACCTTCCATGGACTTAGAACCAAACTGTTTTGTGATCTAATACATTTATAGAAACTCTCATCATAGACCAATATAATCATATGGATAAAATAACTATGAAATCTGATTCTCCAGAATTCAGACAAAAAGATAAATTGTCTGATAAATAGTTGGATTATTCCTCTGGGGCATTCCAAAGCAAATTGTCTCCAAGTTTCCTCTAAATTAGTGGTTTTATTTTGAGACCAATACGATAAAAAGAACACTAATTTGGAATCAGAAGAATTCCATTTTCTCTTTCTTAGCTATGGAGGTAAATCCCAAAATCTCTCTGGTGCTGGGCCTCAATTTCCTATCTGTAAAATGGAGAGACTATTACTCTAAATAATTCCCAAAATATTTATAAATAACTCATGGCTCTTACTATACAGACTCCCCTAGAATAATCTCAGCCACTCTTTTTTTTTCTTTTTTAATTTCAACCATCCAGCAGCTTCAACTGTGATTTTATTTCCTTTAATTAATCTCTCTCAAGATACATATAAGCATATAGCAAAATCATCATTTTATCAGGTTATACTATTAGCTTTAAAATTTTATAGGCCAGCATGGTGGTTCTTTGTACAAATGCTGGCATTCTGAGTTCTGATAAAGGGTGTCAACCACATAAATTCACCACCTATGTGTAAACAGTTGTTGTTACATTTAAAATCAAGCTAAAAAAACCCCAGAATGTATATATATGTAAAACTGAATCACTTTGCTGTACAGCAGAAATCAACACAACATTGTAAATCAACTATATTTCAATTTAAGAAAAAAAAAAGGTAAAATCAAGCTTCCTTCAGATTTTGGACAGCCAGAGATTGCTTAAGTAACGTTCTCAGCCACTCTTATGATTTCAATTACTACCTCAAGGCTGGTGATCCCTAGAGCTGTATTTATAACCCAGACCACTCTTCTTGGCTTCATACCTAAATATCAAGCAATTCACATTTCACAAATGGCTCAAAACAACACATTAAAAAGCAAACTCACTCTCCCTGTCAGCATCTACAAGCTGCTTCTCTGCCTGAGTTCTCAGTGGTAGTCATCCAAGCTAGAAGCTGGGAGGCTTCCCGGGCCATTCCTTCATCCTATCCCACTCCCATCCAACCCATCACAGAGTCCTACTAATCTTTTTCCTATTTATATCCCCTGTGCTCCCTTTCTCTATCTCATGGTCTAGTTAGGACTCTCATCCCCTCGGCCCTGGAGTCGTGACTGATCTCTGCTCATCTTGTCCCCTCTAATCTATCACAGGGCGTATAGAAACCATAATAACCGTTTTACAATTCAAAACTGTCCAATCAGCCCCCATGACTTACCTACTTACAACCCTTCAATGGTTTCCTATCAACTATAAACTTGTTAAGTTATCCACCCCTCCAGTCTGGTCTCTTGTCAATTCTACTCTTCTGATATATTGGCCCACATATACATATACAACTAATAATAATAAAATGTAAGAAGTACAACATTAAAGAATGAATAAAGAATTATGGAGTTCAAAGGATTATGGGAGCTAAATCTGCTAGGCTGGGGGTTGATTCCTCACAACGGAGGTTACATCTGAGCTGAGGACATGTAGGACTTGAACAAAAGGAAGAAGGATATAAAGGGCCTATCACACAGCATAAGCAATCTACCACATATATCTAAACAGTTTCATTCTCTTGTCATGAATACATGCATGCAACATGAAAAGGGGAAGGTGGGCAGAAAATGTGTCTATATGCATGCTTATTTATCCTTTGCTAAGAGCAAACTAAATCTAAAACAAGGAAAACAAGTAAGCAAATTCATTAATTAGAATCACATTTATACTTTACTAAACATTTATCCAATGACCTATATCCTCTATCTTAATTAGAGTCGCTTGCACCACTCTGAATTGATAAGATGAAAAACCCTGGCAAGAATGTTTGACTCTGACAGATTTATATTCTTAGCCTAAATCTTTGCTGAGTATTATTTCCAAATATTTACATTTATAAACAAGCGTGAGGCTCTTGCTGGGTTAACAATGCTTATTATAATGGCCAGAGCTAGGGATACAAAGACTAAGCCACCCTGTGGTAGGTCACGTGAACAACCTAATTCAACAAAAAAGAGTAATGCAGGGATTTGGCATTTGCTCTTTCTTCCTTTAGGCCTGAGCTATGTATACGCGCTTCTACAACAGTCCAGTAATTTCTTCCCTTGTTACTACATTTACCTTCATAATTAAGCTTCTATGTTCCACAGACTGACTAAAATGTGTGCCCATTTCAAATATAGTTGTGATTCCATCCTCACACAAATTCATCCAGTAATGATATTCTTCACGCCCAGGAAGTCGATCCCAAAAAGTCCTGAAGGCTTCCCAGACAGCTTCCTGGCATACTGAAAAACAAACAGAGAGGTATTTTTACAGGAAGCACTTTGGGGTTCTCACAATAAGAGGGTAAAAGTGTGTGTGTGTGTGTGTGTGTGTGTGTGTGTGTGTGTGTGTGTGTGTGTGTGTGTAAGGGTGGCAGTATACGTAACTCTGGATTTTCTGCTCAATTTTTCTGTAGACCTAAAACTTCTCCAAAAAATAAAATCTATTCATTTTTAAAAAGATGTGAGATGGGGGTTTCCCTGGTGGCACAGTGGTTGAGAGTCTGCCTGCCAATGCAGGGGATACGGGTTCGAGCCCTGGTCTGGGAAGATCCCACATGCCGCGGAGCAACTGGGCCCGTGAGCCACAATTACTGAGCCTGCGCGTCTGGAGCCTGTGCTCCGCAACAAGGGAGGCCGCGATGGTGAGAGGCCCGCGCACCGCGATGAAGAGTGGCCCCCGCTTGCCACAGGTAGAGGAAGCCCTCGCACAGAAACGAAGACCCAACACAGCCATAAATAAATAAATAAATAAATTTAATACTTGCTACTCTAAAAAAAAAAAAAAAAAAAAGATGTGAGAACTAAAAAGAAAAATGATATTCAGAAGAAACATACTGCTGTATTAAAATGAAAGCTAATTTAATGTATCTGCTAAGTTATTTCAAAGCATCAACTCAGAAAGGACACTAAACAGGCTGTCTGCACATTTTATACAGCACTAAGTGTATTGCTATCCTGTAACCATTTCAGTGTCCTGATGCAGGGCACTGCGCACAACAGATGGGATGAGAGAGAAGAGGAAGAGGGTGGTAAGGGAGAAAGACGGATTTAAGTGGACAGAGATCAAGGAAATTATTTTTCATCTCAAGAGGACTGAATGCTAATCCACCAGCGTATCGAGATAGAGGCCCTGAACTCACTGAGTGAGAAGGATCTCAATTCTAGCCCTAGCCTCACTGTGTACTAGCTTGATAACCGAGAGTAACTGACCTAGCCAGTCAACATTTCAATGTACTCATCTCTCTTTTGTAATGAGATGAATAGTAACTGCTTTATTTAATTTATCTGTGAGAGTATTTTATAAACTACATAGTGCTACATGAATATTAAATGTTATTATCATATTGGATTCTGGTTGTCTAACAGTTATTTGATGGAAGAAGAGTCTCAGACTAAAAAAAGCTCTTAGGCTTTAACAGAGATTAAAATATATGAATATTGAAAGTTTCTCTATCAACTGATTTTTCAGGGTTAAATTGAATGAACCTTTGGTTGCAAACTTAGTTTCTTTTTCAGTGAACTAACTACATCCTTAATCCTGTTCTTTAGAATTTTTGACCCTACAGCATACAGAAGACTCCAACAGAGACTGGCTGAGGCAGAGGTGACCACTTGTAGATTCAAGTTTTCCCTTTCTTCCTCTTTAAACTTCCAAATGACAGCTTAGTACACACCAGAAGACAATGCAAAGATGAAAGTCTGGGTTGGTAAAAACAAACGAAGAGCGAATATCTACAAGATCTGGTTATGAAATGAGGTGATTCAAAGAAAGTATTAAAAGTACTGTGAGACCAAATAACTATATATCTATGAGAAAAAATAAATCTCAATAACGTCTTCACAATATACATAATAAAATAATTTGAAATATGAAAGCTAACACTTTGAAGGTCCTAAAAGAAAACACAGAAGAATATATACATGACCTGAAGATAAGCAAAGATTTCATAGACAGGACTCAGAAAGCAACAACTATAAAAGAAAAAACAAAAAACTGATATTAGAATTCATCAAAACTAAAAACTTCTGCTCAACAAAGATTCTATTAATAAAAATGAATAAGTAAGCCATACCGCTGGCAGAAAATATTCAAAATACATATATCTGACAAAGAACTGGTATTTAGGATATTTAAAGGATTTCTACAACTCCCTAACAAAAAGGCAAACAATCCAATTTTTAAAATATGTAAGAGACTGAAGCAGACACTTTACAAAGGACGAGATACAAAGAGTCAACGAGTATGTGAAAAAGTGCAATGTCATTCATTCTTCAGAGAAATGGAAATTGAACCACCCACACATGAACCAGAGAGGCTAAAATTTTTTACATTGACAGTATCAAATTTTGGCGAGAATGTGGAACACACACAACCCTCATTTTTGGCAAGAATGAAAAATAGTACAACCATTTTGGAAAAAGTACTGGTAGTTTCTTCTATAACTAAATATACACCAAACCTATGACCCAGTAACCCCCCTCCTAGGTATTCCTTCAAGCGAGACGTAAGCACATATCCACAGAAAGACTTATGTTCAATGGTAGAGCAGCTTTATTCATAATAACTTAAAAAAGAAAACAACCCAGGCATCCATCAACAGGAAAATAAACAAACATACGGTCACATAATGGAATCAAAAGGAACAAATTATTAATTCATGCAAAAGTATGAATGAATCTCAAAAGGCTGAGTCAAAGAAGCCTTACACAAAAGAGTTCATACTATTCTACTTATATAAAGTCGTAGATAGGTGAAACTAAGCTATGGTTTAAAAAAATTAGAAGAGGGGTCACCTGGTAGTTGGGGTTGAGAAGGGAGGACTGTCTTGGAAGGGGAATAAGGGAACTTTCTGTGGTGGCACTATCCCCAAATTTAAGAGAGGTTTGGATTACACCAATGTGTGCATTAGTCAAAACTCACCAAATGGTATTCTTAAGATTTACGCATTTCACTCTATGTAAATTCCACCTTCAGAAAAGTAAACAAATATTAAGCTCTAGTTAATGATATTCATGCTGAAGTTCTACAGGGAAATGAAATGATATCTTTAATTTATGAAATACATCTAAGAAATAGGATGGTTGGATAGATAGATATGTGATAAAGCAAATATAAAATGTTAACTGTAGAGCTAGGTGGTAAGACTACGGTGTTCACTAAACTATTCTTTCAACTACTTTATATGTTTAAAATATTTTCATAAAATCTTAGAAAAACATTATTGTGTGAGGAAAAAATGCAGCTGGGGCATCCAGAAGTGTAGAAATCATACCAGGTTTCATAGCAGGCCTTCCCTTGGCATCTCTCATGAATTCACAGAAGAATAGCATAAGCTGCCTCCTACAAATTATGCTCTGGGGAATGTCATTTCCTGAAAAAATCTCCTAAGAAATCCACTTAAAAACTTACAGAACTAATAAACAAGTTTAGCAAGGTGTCAGGACACAAGATCAATACATATAAATCAGTTGTATGTCTATACACTAGCAATGAACAAACAAAAAATGAGCCTAAGAAAACAATTCCATTTACAAAAGCATCAAAAATAATAAAACACTTAGGAATAAATTTAACAACGTACAAAACTTATACTCTGAAAACCAAGAAACACTGTTGAAAAAAAATTAAAGACGACATAAATAAATGGAAAAACTTTCTATGTTCATGAATTGGAAGATTTAATTTAATTGTTAAACCCCCAACCCCTGCAGATACCAAAACCCTCAGATACTCAATTCCTTTATATAAAATGGTGTAGTATTTGCATGTAACCTAAGCACACCCCCCCGTATATGTTAAATCACCTCTAGATTACTTATAATAACTAATACAATGTAAATGCTGTGTAAATAGTTGCCAGCACACGGCAAAATCAAGTTCTGCTTTTTGGAACTTTCTGGAATTTTTTTTCAAGTGTTTTTTTTGTTTGTTTTTTGTTTGTTTTTAAACTTTTTATTTTATACTGGAGTATAATTGATTAACAATGTTGTGTTGGTTTCAGGTGTAAAGCAAAGTGATTCTGTTATACATATACATGTATCTATTCTTTTTCAAATTCTTTTCCCATTTAGGTTGTTACATAATATTGAGCACAGTTCCCTGTGTTATACAGTGGGTCTTTGTTGGTTATCCATTTTAAATATAGCAGTGTGTACACGGCAATTCTAAATCCACAGTTGGTTGAATCTGTGGATGCAGAACCCACAGATACAGAGGGCCAACTGTATGTTCAAAATGATCTGCAGACTCAATGCAATCCTATCAGAACCCTGGTTTCTTTACAGACATTAACAAGCTAATTCTAAAATTCATATGAAATTGCAAGGGACCCAGGATAGCATAAACAGTTTTGCAAAAGAATAACAAATAGATAAAAGGACTTCATCAAAATCAAAACCTTTTGTGCATGGTGAAAAAAAGACCTTTTGTCTTTTGTGAAAGACACCATCAAGAAAATGAAAATACTTTCAAATCATTTGTGTGATAAGGGATTTGTATTGAGAATATATAAAGAATGCTTACGACTCAATGAAAACAAGATAACCCAAATTTTTAAAAGGCAAAGGATTTAAAGACATTCTTTGAAAGAAGATATTCAAATCCAAGAAGCATATAAAAGGATGCTCAACATTATTAGTCATTAAACAAATGCAAATCAAAACCACAAGATGCCACTTCACACCTATTAGGACGGTTGTAATTTTTTTTTTTTAAGGAAATTATAGTGCTGGCAAAGATGTGGAGAAACCAGAACCTTCATACACTGCTGGTGGGCCCGGTACATCTACTTTGGAAAACAATCAGGAAATTCCTCATGTGGTTAAATATATGACTCAGAAATTCTACTCTTAGATATACACCCAAGAGAAATGAAAACAACCCAAATACCCATCAGCTGACAAATGGATAAACCAAAAGTGGTATATCCATACAATAGAGTGTTATTATTTGGCCATAAAAAATAAACTACTCATACATGCTACAAGATGGATGAACCTTGAAAACATTATGCTAAGTAAAAGAAGCCAGTCACAAAAGACCATATATTATATTCTCTCATTTATATGACAAATCCAGAATAGGCAATTCTATAGAGACAGAACGTAGATTAGTGGTTGCTTAGTCCTGGGGGGAGGGGACGGGGAGACAGAGTGATAAGAAAGTGATATCTAAAGGGTGAGGGTTTTTTTTGAGGTGATGAAATGTTCTTAAACTGAGTGTGATGATAGTTACTCGTTTCTGTGAATATACTGGAAAACCACTGAATTCTATACATTAAATGAATTAATTGGTATGTTAATTATATCTCAATAAAACTATAAAAAATGCAATTCCCTCCAAAAAGGTAATACAGTTGACCTTTGAATAATGTGGCAGTTAGGGGCACAGACCCTCTGCAGTCAATTCACATATAACTTTACAGTTAGCCCTCCTTATCCACGGTTGAACATCCACATATTTAACCAACCCTGGATCATATAACACTGCAGTATGTATTTACTGAAAAAAAATGTGAGTAGAAGGGGACCCTCACATTTCAAACCCATGTTGTTCAAGGATCAACTGCACATCCTTAATTTATCCAATGGTTTTCCAGTTGGGAATAATAGAATTCAAAACACTTACATTCTGATACAGGAGGAGAATTGGGGGGTAGTCTGGAGTATTCATGCAGCTCAGAGAGGGGAAACCTAGATAGGACAGTACAGGCTGTACAGACAAGAGCAAAATCAGCACTATTTCAAGGAAAGAGGTACTAAGGAGGGCAAAACTCCACCACAGACAAACGCCACATACTTCACTATTTGGCCTATTTGTTCAGAAGTCCTATCCTTGTCAAATGATTTTCATGTAGCCTTTAGATACCACTGGAGATAACTTTCTATTTTTGAGAAGATAACTAATCTACAAAAGCCTCTCTTCTGGCAGAGAAACTTGTCCTGGAAACGGGTGGAGGAAGGGTAAATGTAATGACAATATTCTGAAGAAGGAAATGCCGGCGGCACTTAATCTGTCTTTAATCCTGTTACTAGGACTCAGGCTGTGCATCTTATCTAGTACACAGAAATCTAGAATGGAGCAAAGGCTTTTTTTTAGGGTAATATAATTTCCTTTCAGAATCATGGAGCCCAAAGCATGAGGAACAGTTAATTTGGTGCAATAAGGCAAGAAAAAGAAATAAAAGGCATACAAATTGGAACACAAGAAGTAAAACTATATCTTTATTTGCAGATGAAATAATCACCCATGTAGAAAACCTTAAGGAATATATTAAGAAGCTACTAGAACTAATAAGTGATTTTAACAAAGTTACAGAATAAAAGATCAATACACATAAATCAGTTGTATGTCTATATGCTAGCAAAGAACAATCAGAGACCAAATTTTTTTAAAATAGTGTTAACAATAGCATGAAAAAAGTGAAATAAATCTGATAAAAAGATGTGTAAGGTCTATACACTGGGACTTCCCTGGTGGTGCAGTGGTTAAGAATCCGCCTGCCAATGCAGGGGACACGGGTTCAAGCCCTGGTCCGGGAAGACCCCACATGCCGCAGAGCAACTAAGCCTGCGAGCCACAACTACTGAACCTGCGTGCCTAGAGCCCGTGCTCCGCAACAAGAGAAGCCACTGCAAGGACAAGCCTGCGCACCGCTACGAAGAGTAGCCCCCACTCGCCGCAACTAGAGAAAGCCGCACGCAACAACGAAGACCCAACACAGCCAAAAATAAATAAATAAATTTATTAAAAAAAAAAGATCTATACACTGAAAATTACAAAACACTGTTGAGAGAAACTGACAGAGATCTAAATAAATGGAGGGATATATCCACAGATCAGAAGAGTCAATATTGCTAAGGTTATAATTCTTCGCAAATTGATCAATAAATTCAACACAATCCCAATCAAAATCCCAGTAGCCTCTTGTGTACAAATTGGCAAGATGATTATAATATTTATATGGAAGACAAAGGACCTAGCACAACCAAACAAATTTAAAAAAGAACAAAGTTGAAGGACTTGCACTATCTTATTCAAAGACTTATTATAAAGCTTACAGTAATCAAGACAATTAGGTACTGGCATAAAAACAGACAAAGAGATCTGTGTAAGAGAATGAAAAGTGAAGTAATAGACCCATCATATACAGAAGACTGACTTTCAACAAAGGTTCAGCGGCAAGAAAAGATAATCTTTTTAATAAATGATGCCGTAACAACTGGCTATGAAAAAGCAAAAAAATTTAACTTTGATCCATATACATCAAATACAAAAATTAACTCAAAGTAGATCATAGACCTGAATGTAAAACCTAAAAATTATAAAATTTCTATCAGAAAAAAACAGGAGAAAGTCTTTGTGATTCTGAGCTAAGCAAATTTAGATCCAACACCAAAAGCAAGCATGATGCAAAAAAAACCTGATAAACTGGACTTTATCAAAATTTAAAACTTCTGTTCCTCAAAAGACATTGTTAAGAAAATAAAAAGACAAACCAAACACTGGAAGAAAATTTATGCAAAACATATATCTGACAAAGAACTGATATTTGGAACACATAAAGAACACTTACAACTCAATAATAGAACAAACAATCTTATTATTTTTTTAAAGGAGCAAAATATTCAAATAGACTCTTCACCAAAAAAGATATACAAATGGCAGATGAGCACATGAAAAAGTGCTCAACATCATTAGCCATCAAGAAAATGCAAGTTAAAACCACAATAAGGTGTTACTTCATATCTACTAGAATGGTTACAGTTTAAAAAGACTGACTATACCAAGCGTTGCACAGATGTGGAAAAATTGGAATCCCAATATACAGCTCTTGGTACGACTACACTGGAAAACAGTTTTGGCAATTTCTTAAAAAGTTAAACATAGAGCTATCATGTGACTCACCCACTACACTCCTATTAACCAAGAGATATAAAAAGCATATGTTCACACAAAAAATTGTACAAAAATGTTCATGACAGCTTTCTTCGTAATCACCAATAACTGAAAACCACCCAAATATCCCAAGATGCAGTATATCCATAAAATGGAATAATACCCAACAGTAAATGGTAACAAACTACTGATACACAAAAAAATCATGGATGAGTCTCAAAACAAACTGAGTAAAAGAAGCTAGACAAAAAAAAAAAAAAAAAGAGTACACAGTATGAAGACATACATATATAAAAGTGTAGAAAATGCAAACGATACATAGTAATAGAAAACAGGTTAGTGGTTGCCTCAGCACTGAGGTCAAGGGAGGTGCTGAGGGAGGAAGGGATTATAAAGGCACATGAGAAAATGTTTGGAGGTAATTGACAAATTCATTATCTTGATTGTAGTGATAACTCCAAGGATAAATACCTTTGTCAAAACTAATCAAATGCTATGCTTTAAGTATGTGCAGTTTATAATTCACCAGTGTATAACCTAATAAAGCCATATATTTCTTTTTAACATCTTTATTGGAGTATAATTGCTTTACAATGGTGTGTTAGTTTCTGCTGTATAACAAAGTGAATCAGCTATACATATACATATATCCCCATTATCTCCTCCCTCTTGTGTCTCTCTCCCACCCTCCCTATCCCACTCCTCTAGGTGGTCACAGGGCACCAAGTTGATCTCCCTGTGCTATACAGCTGCTTCCCACTAGCTATTTTACACTTGGTAGTGTATGTATGTCAATGCCACTCTCTCACTTCGTCCCAGCTTACCCTTCCCCCTCCCTGTGTCCTCAAGTCCATTCTCTACATCTGTGTCTTTATTCCTGTCCTGCCCCTAGGTTCTTCAGAACCACTTCTTTTTTTTTTCTTTTTTTTTAGATTCCATATATACATGCTAGCACACGGTATTCGTTTTTCTCTTTCTGACTTACTTCACTCTGTATGACAGACTCTAGGTCCATCCACCTCACCACAAGTAACTCAATTTCGTTTCTTTATATGGCTGAGTAATATTCCATTGTATATATGTGCCCATCTTCTTTATCCATTCATCTGTCGATGGACACTTAGGTTGCTTCCATGTCCTGGCTATTGTAAATAGAGCTGCAATGAACATTGTGGTACATGATTCTTTTTGAATTATGGTTTTCTCAGCGTATAAGCCCAGTGGTGGGATTGCTGGGTCGTAGGTTAGTTCTATTTTTAGTTTTTTAAGGAACCTCCATACTATTCTCCATAGTGGCTGTACCAATCTACATTCCCACCAACAGTGCAAGAGGGTTCCCTTTTCTCCACACCCTCTCCAGCATTTATTGTTTGTAGATTTTTTGATGATGGCCATTCTGACTGGTGTGAGGTGATACCTCATTGTAGTTTTGATTTGCATTTCTCTAATAATTAGTGATGTTGAGCATCCTTTCATGTGTTTGTTGGCTCTCTGTATATCTTCTTTGGAGTAATGTCTATTTAGGTCTTCTGCCCATTTTTGGATTGGGTTGCTTTGTTTTTTTGATATTGAGCTGCATGAGCTGCTTGTAAATTTTGGAGACTAATCCTTTGTCAGTTGCTTCATTTGCAAATATTTTCTCCCATTCTGAGGGTTGTCTTTTTGTCTTGTTCATGGTTTCCTTTTAACGCTATATTTTAAAAGGTCCAACTACTAATATAATTTTTTAAAGGGGGATACTGTTACTTCCTACTCCAAGCACCCTAAATATCTCTTTAATTTCACAAATGATTAGGTTAAACTCAGTTGCTTCTTGCTTAAATGGAGATATTTTTCAAATGTGTTATACCAACTAGCAACTGGTAACAAATTATCTACAAAGGAAAAATTGGGCAAACCATTACACTGAATTAGCTTGGTGGAAAGACCAAAGATCTCTGGTTGGACAGTGAGTGGATCTTTTCCTCCAATCTCCAAACAATTGGTTCTAAGGGCATAATCCAATTATCTCTTCCAAATCTCTTCAAAATCAAGACCTATGTTGAAATATTCATTTTTCCTAAATTTCAAAACATAACAAATAAAATATTTACTCTTTATCATGACAGTAACAGCTATATCAACACTGTTACAATCTTGATGTGCTGTGTCAATCATTTTAGCTTTGAGGTCCCTTTCCAATGATCTCATTCACAGAATCTGTATTTTAAAGTCAATTATTCAAGGAATGCTTTATTTTTCTTTTGGTTGGCTTCTTTTTCAATAGCGTCTCTTGAATGTATAAACACAAGGGCAAAGAAATTAAAAGGCATAATCATATTCCTTAAATGATTGGTTATTTCCTCTTCACTATTCAACCAGAGGCTATCTAGGTATTCTTACCTATTTTAAAGTAATATTACATAAAAATCCAGGTAGTAGAAATCATATTTTGATAAATTACACACTCATTCTCATTCATCTTCAGTTCCTTTTTCTCTTCCCACTTTCTTTGGAATTTCCCACTTCTGGCATATGCCCTACTCACAAAAGGCCAGGTCAATGGATTTCCATTTAAAAAGTGAAAGAAAAGCTTATTGCTTAGTAAGTTTGATAGTCCCAAAATACAACCAAGAGATATAAATACACTCTGAAAAAAAAAGTTCTAACATACTGTGCCACTTTAAGAAACTAAAAAATCAAACATATAAATATATGTAATATCTGATATTAAATTTTTTATTTTAAAAGCATTTGCTTTGATAAGGAAGGAGGACAGAAAGGATAAGATAGAGGAAAATAAAGAAGAAGACAAAGTGGCAGCTCAGACTGAAGGTTTATATAGCCCAGTCCATGGAAAATAGTAAATGATCAATAAACATTTGTTGAATACAAGCATGAATGAACAAGCTTGATTTCACTATCATTTCATTATCTATATCCACTTTAATTACTAGCATCACATCCATATTATGGCTTTTTATTGGCTCTTGAGCAGCAAAAAGCAAAGTCTGGGAATCCTTCAAATATCTAAGGGACATATTATGGTCAATTAAGCAATTCTAGTTAGTAAATGTAAGGAACAGAGAATGAATTAATATAATAAAAGGGTATGAGATCAAGGATAACACTGTTTAATTGAAAATAAAATAATTATGTAACAACCTAAATGGGAAAAGAATTTGAAAAAAGAATAGATACATGTATATGTATAACTGAATCACTCTGCTGTACACCTGAAACTAACACAACATTATTAATCAACTATACTTCAATATAAAGTAAAAAGTCTTCCAACAAACAAAAGTCCAGGACCAGATGGATTCACAAGAGAATTCTATCAAACATTTAGAGAAGAGCTAACACCTGTCCTTCTGAAACTGTTCCAAAATATTACAGAGGAACAGTCCCAAGCTTTCTACGAGGCCACCATCACCCTGATATCAAAACCAGACAAAGATATCACAAAATAAGAAAATTACAGGCCAAAGCACTGATGAACATGGACACAAAAATCCTCAGCAAAATACTAGCAAACTGAACCCAACAACACATTAAAAGGATCATACACCATGATCAAGTGGGATTTATCCCAGGGATGGAAGGATTCTTCAGTATATGCAAATCAAACAATGTGATACACCATATTAACAAACTGAAGAATAAAAACCATATGATCATCTCAATAGATGCAGAAAAAGCTTTTCACAAAATTCAACACTGATTTATGATAAAAATTCTCCAGAAAGTGGGCATAGAGGGAACCTACCTCAACATAATAAAGGCCATATACAACAAACCCACAGCAAACATCATTCTCAATAGTGAAAAACTGAAGCGTTTCCTCTAAGATCAGGAAGAGGACAAGGATGTCCACTCTCACCACTATTATCCAACACAGTTTTGGAAGTCCTAGAGACAGCAATCAGAGAAGAAAAAGAAATAAAAGGAATAAAAATTGGAAAAGAAGTAAAACTGTTGCTGTTTGCAGATGACATGATACTATACGTAGAAAATCCTGAAGACGCCACCAGGAAACTACTATAGCTAATCAGTGAATTTGGTAAAGTTGCAGGTTACAAAATTAATGCACAGAAATCTCTTGCATTCCTAAACACTAACAATGAAAGATCAGAAAGAGAAATTAAGGAAACAATCCCATTTACCATCACATCAAAAAGAATAAAATACCTAGGAATAAACCTATCTAAGGAGGCAAAAGACCTGTACTCAGAAAACTATAAGATATTGATGAAGAAAATCAAAGATGACACAAACAGATGGAGAGATATAGCATGTTCTTGGATTGGAAGAATCAATATTGTGAAAATGACTGTATAGCCCAAAGCAATCTACAGATTCAGTGCAATCCCTATCAAATTACCAATGGCATTTTTCACAGAATTAGAACAAAAACTTTTACAATTTGTATGGAAACACAAAAGACCCCAAAGAGCCAAAGCAATCCTGAAAAAGAAAAATGGAGCTGGAGGAATCAGGCTCCTGGACTTCCAACTATACTACAAAGCTATAGTAATCAAGACAGTATGGTACAGGCACAAAAACAGAAATATAGATCAATGGAACAGGACAGAAAGCCCAGAGATAAACCCACACACCTATGGTCACCTAATATATGACAAAGGAGGCAAGAACATACAGTGGAGAAAAGACAGTCTCTTCAATAAGTGGTGCTGGGAAAACTGGACAGCTACATGTAAAAGAATGAAAATAGAACACTCCCTAACACCATACACAAAAATAAACTCAAAATGGATTCAAGACCTGAATGTAAAGCCAGACACTATAAAACTCTTAGAGGAAAACATAGGCAAAACACTCTTTGACATAAATCGCAGCAAGATCTTTTTTGACCCACCTCCTAGAGTAATGAAAATAAAAACAAAAATGAACAAAAGGGAACTAATGAAACTTAAAAGCTTTTGCACAGCAAAGGAAGCCATAAACAAGACGAAACGACAACCCTCAGAATGAGAAAAAAAAATTGCAAACAAAACAACGGACAAGGGATTAATCTCCAAAATATACAAATAGCTCATGAAGCTCAATATCGAGAAAACAAACAACCTAATCAAAAAATGGGCGGAAGACCTAAATAGACATTTCTCCAAAGAAGATATACAGATGGCCAACAAACACATGAAAAGATGCTCAACATCACTAATTATCAGAGAAATGCAAATCAAAACTACAATGAGGCATCACCTCACACCAGTCAGAATGGCCATCATCAAAAAATCTACAAACAATAAATGCTGCTGAGAGTGTGGAGAAAAGGGAACCCTCTTATACTGTCGGTGGGAATGTAAACTGATACAGCCACTATGGAGAACTGTATGGAGGTTCCTTAAAAAACTACAAATAGAACTACCATATGACCCAGCAATCCCACTCCTGAGCATACACCTGGAGAAAACCATAATTCAAAAAGATACATGTACCACAATGTTCGCTGCAGCACTATTTACAATAGCCAGGACATGGAAGCAACTTAAATGTCCATCAACAGAGGAATGTATAAAGAAGATGTGGTAGATATATATATATACAATGGAATATTACTCAGCCATAAAAAGGAATGAAATAGTGCCATTTGCAGAGACATGGATGGACCTAGAGATTGTCATACAGAGTGAAGTAAGTCAGAAAGAGAAAAACAAATATCGTATAATATTGCTTATATGTGGAATCTACAAAAATGATACAGATGAACTTATTTGCAAAGCAGAAATAGAGACACAGATGTAGAAAACAAATGTATGGACACCAAGGGGGACGGGGGAGTGGGATGAATTGGGAGATTGGGATTGACACATATACATTACTATGTATAAAATAGATAACTAATGAGAACCTACTGTGTAGCACAGGAAACTCTACTCAATGCTCTGTGGTGACCTAAATGGGAAGGAAATCCAAAAAAGAGGGGATATATGCATACGTATTCACTTTGCTGTACAGAAAAAACTAACACGACATTGTAAAGCAACTATACTCCAATAAAAATTAATTTTTAAAAATGAAAATAAATAAAAATAAAAATAAACTCCTAGTTTTGTTGCTTTAGGGTCCATTGTGAGAAGTGCCACCATTTGAGAGGTAAAAAGTTTTGTGTATACCAACTAGAATCAGCTTCAATCTGTAGAATGGCTAAACTATAAAATATAGAAATTGATCATATTTCCATGTATATAAAATAACTAATTAGCCAAATAGGTAAGTATATCTTAGTTAATATCTTTTGTGGGTGTATTTAGACAAATTACTGTAATGCAGAAGTAAAAGTTATAATTAATTTATCCAGCAACATAAACTGGTATTTTTGAAGTGCTTCAAAAATTTTAAACCATGTCCTCTCTTAAAATAATGTAAACTTTCCTCTGAAGCTGTATAAATACCATACTCTTAGCAAGTCTTTTTTCCATGGCTAGTAGAAAGACAATATTTGGCTTAGTCTCTATCCAAAGCATCAAAAATTTTGAACTATAATGTTCAAATACAACAACTGTTTTAGAACTATGTTTGAATTTTATCATGGAGCCCAAGGGTTTGAATGTTTGCTTACCTCGGACTTTAAAATATTTCACATGGTTTGCCATAGCCTCTGTAACATTTTCATCTGGGCAGGTTTTCACACCATTAGGAAACAGAGTAGATCGCTTTCTTCTGAGCAACCACTGTCTCTCAGTTTCTCTGTGGTCCATAGGTTGTTTCTTTTTGATAGATAGAGAAGAGTCTGTGGATTCTGAGTCGGCCAGGAGAAAAGAAACTGTACTCTTGGGTTCTTGGCTCTCTTCTAAAGATAAGTAGGTTTGTGCTACAGAGTGAAAGCATAAACAAAGCTTCTGATGATGAATGGAGACATAGAATGAAAGGTAACAAATGAAGAAAAACTGACATTTGCACCACATTTGGATTTTGAACTCAATGCTCAAATTTTAGACATGTGTGCTTAAGGAAGGGAGAAGTAAAGCATTCAATTTTTCCTCCATTTAATTCCTAGTCCTTTATTTCAAGATTGTTAGTTATTGAAATCAAGTATACATCCAATTTCAACACAAGAAATAAGAGGAAGTAAGCTCTGAACCAAGAATTACTAATGAAGAGGAAAACCAATATTACTGGAGAGATTTTCATACAGTTTAAATGAAGCAGTATCAAAGACTAGAGTAATATTTGATTCAATTTCTTACAGCAGTCATATCAAATAATATTATTTTTAGAGAAAATATACTGCAGATCTAAAGAAAAAAAATAATGTAGATTTTTAAATACCTGTTAATGACGGAAGGTTTCCTTCTATCAGGACAAATATCAGAATACCCAGAGAAATCTTCCCAAAATGAGGAAACATAATCATTTGAGCCAAAACCAAAAGAAAGAGGCCAAAATCCTTAATTGAGCACCCAAAGGCCTGAAACTTCCAGTAACCAATTGTTACAGAAAAGGTCTAATGTTTAACAGTTTACGTTCAAAAACTGACAACCATTCCAAAATCATTATAAATTGGCTAAATAAAAATGGTGTCCTTTCAAAGTACCTCTCACTTCTTTTCTGAAATAACCAGCATGCTATGAAAGCAGGAGAGATAAGCTAATTAGGACAGATGGGGAGAGACAATTTCTTTACTCTAATCTAGCCAGCTAAGCTCTTTATTAACACTCTCCTTGCCTTTAATAAGCACTCCACTTAAAAATGTTTCCAAAAAAAATAATAATGTTACACATATAATTCACTGAATTTTACAACTTTTCTCAATCTATTAGTCAAACCTGATAGATTCACATGTTCTCTGGGTTCTTCTACAACCTATGATTTTTAAGCATAAAATGCCTAGACTGACTATACCTGTCTATGTCCGAAATACAGAGCTACATACAAAATAAAGTTAGTTTTCTTGGTGTCGTTTCTTATAAATTTCCCTCGATTAAAAAAACTTGAAAATCTTTCACTGTAACCACTTACGTCTCCTTCCTTATCTATAAAATAGGATAGGAATAGTAAAGCTAACTCATGATAGAGATATTGTGAGCATTAAATTAGTTAACACACAGAAAATGCTGAGAAAAGTACCTGGCACCTACTAAGCACACAATATAAATGGTAGCTACATAATAATAACTTTGTTGCTTAATTTGCTATTAAACATGAGGCCCAGTGTCTTTATCTACATGAGTAATTCTTAACCAAGAAAGGACATCCTTTACCACAATGGGGGACCAGATAAAAATTTTGTATTAGGGCAGTTGGTTTTATCAGATAAACCTAGTAGAAAGGAATTAAATTAGTCAAAATCCCTGTGGAAGCTAGGATTTACTATCAAATAGCAATGAATTTATATCTTATGTACCTCTGGCGAAGTTCTCTGGAAAAAAAAATGTGTTGTAAAGATCTAAAGCACATTTCTCTTCAGAATCCTACACTAGCCCTGACCCTGATTTCTCCAGTTCCCAAAAGGGACCAACTCAGTTGTAAGAGAACAGGCCACCTGGGTGGGTGCAAACCACACCAGCCTAAGAAAGCCTCATACACATAGAACCAAGTCTTTTAACAGCCCCTGGGCAAAGTTTGCAAATTTCCATAAGGACAAGGTTAGTTACAAGAGACTCTACAGAGGGAAGAAGGGGCCCAGGTTTTCCAGAAGAGTGTTAAAAACGTTCTGGTAAGGAGGGCTTTGGGGTACGCATGTCTACTCACAGTTCTCCCAGTCCAGACAGTTCAACAACTGGAGGTCATTTTCACAATAAAAGATATATGTATATATTGAATACAACTGACATTTCACATTTATTTTAGCTTAGTACTTTTCCAAAGAAATAGTATTGAAAGAAAGAAAACACAAGATAATTTCCTATTAAGAAAGGGCTTAAGCTTGGTGTTAAGCCAAAAGTAATTAAAGCATAAATGAATAACTTTATATGACTAAAAAGTAGGTGACAGTGGAAAGATGAGGATAGAATGTAGATTGGAATCAAATTAGAAAGGGCTCTGTATGATAAGTCTAGACCTATTTTCCCCCTAACACACACACACACAAAAGCTGATTTTAAGAGGTATTAAACTTTTTCTTAAAAAAAAGAGCTACCATTTTTTTATCCCAAGAGTTGTGAGAAACAGTGTTACCTTCTCTAAGAAGGCTTTCCCTGTCTAGTGACAACCCTCTTACTACCTCTCTACCACCTCTCACTATCTCTCTCTCTCTCTCTCTCACACACACACACACACACACACACACACACACACCACACACCCCCGAAGGCTGAACACCCTCCTGTGCTCCAAAAAAACTCTATGATTGTTTCTAACAGGCATATTAAAACTGTTCATATGTCCATTTCTCCCATTAGACTATAAATGACTTAGGAATAAGAGCTGTCATTCCATTTTTTTCTACCTTGTACATTGCCTGCTAGTAGTAGATGCTCAAAAAATGTTCCCTGAACTATCAAAATTACCACACGTCTGTTAAAACAGTTAGAAAAATTAATCTAAGCATCAATTATATGACATGCACTGAGTAACATACAATTTAAAATCTATTTCTAAGAATGGCTCACGTTTCTTAAGGAAAAAAATTACACCTCAATTTAATGAATTGGAAACATGTTTAATATAAAATGTTGATATTCTCAAAGCATTATTTCCATATGAATTTAGGAAAATGAATTTTAAACAATCTTCAAAACATGACAAAGGACAGTGGTGTCTTTGAAAAACACACAAACAAAAAAGTTAAGAAGTCACAAGGAGATGTATTAGATACTTGCTTTCCCAAAATTAGATATACAAAATAATTAAGTCATCTAAAAAATCCCCTCCCCCCACACAGAAATTGGGAATGAAACATGTAATTATAACCATCTTTATAGGAAATCTCCAAAGGACAAATATCTTTAACAATATAAAGATGTTGACAAGATTAACAGAAACTTAAGGACACCAAGGCTTAACTGACAACCTCAATTCACAGGATTTTGAAATAAAATGTTCCGACTTCTAGCTTCATCTTAAATTGCCTTTGCTTCACTGCTTTATATACACTAACAATGTAAATCTAAGAGATGCTTAAAACAGAAGATTAAAAAACATTTTTCTTATCTAAGAAAATACAATATAATCATCCCCTCAAAATATTCCTGATAACATTAGAAGGTTATGAAGTGTTTAATCATATGTAATACCACCATCATCACATCAATTCAGCACTGTTACCTGAACATTTAATAAAAACTTAAGCTCCATGGGGATCACAGGGCCTTAAAAATTACAATTTAAAAATACAAAAGCAATGAAAGCAATCTGGCTTTTGCAGATGAATACTGGGTAAACAGCTATAAAATTATGTATTTAGTCCTAACAACTAATATAGAAAACTTTGAGGATATTTTTTTAATTAAAGTTATGAAGTCACCAATTTTATCTTCTATACTTACAGGAACTGTGTACATATATTCTGGGATGTCAGAATAGGATAGAAGCCAATATTTATATAGCTATACCTCAAATAAACTAAGTTGAGCTACATATACAATTTTTAAAAACCTATTTTGGATAGCTAAATTTTTCTTCCAAATTTCACTCTGAATGAATGAACTAAATTCTCAGATCCCCACACATGACATCAAAAGAAATGGAAAACAAACAACAATTAGAATAGAGTAATGGTTCCACTTAGCAATTGAGAAAAATAAGCTGCGCTTTGAAAGAGTGAATTTATATCACCTTCCTAACATTATGTCTTCTCTCACACTATACAGAAGGGATGCCGTAAATGGCATTTTCTGAAGCCTTGATACTAAATTCTTTGAAAAAAAAAAAATACACAGTATTCATATTGCATGCTTGAGCGGCAAAGAATAGAATTACAATATAATGTGACTTGTCACAAATTTGACAAGCACTGGGGCTGGCACCAGGGAGGACCTAACTCCCTTCAACTCCCAGTTATGTGGAAGTACAGATCACATAGTTTTATTATCTATAAAAACATTCCCACATTACATATGCTATTGCATCATCCAAGCATATTTAATCAGAAAAATATCAAATATTTATGAAATTTTAATTTCTATCTAATGACTTTATCTATATCACCCCCATTTCCACTCCATCTATGAGATCCTAACAATTCTAATATTATATCTTACATATTTTAAATAATGTACAGTGACTTATAAAACTACTGCAAGTTATTTTCTTCTCTGTGAGCTGGCTAACACAAATGCTGATAAGCAGCTTTCCAGTAATCGTATAGAACATCTATGTCATGTTTGTACAGATTAACTAGCTACTGCTGCCCTTCTGTTGCTGTAAATGAAGTTTCAAAATGAGCTCTCGAATATCTTCCCGTTTGGTCTTTATTACATGACGAGGAAACCATTTCTCCAAATGAATTGGAAGTTCAAAGTTAACAATAGGATCCTAATGAGAGAAAAGACAGAGTGCAATCACTTTAGCAGTATAATTCAAATTTGTTTTAAGCTCATTTTTATAAGAAATGAGAAATTGCTAACTTTTTTAAATAACAGCTTTACTGAGATATATTTCACATAACATACAATTTGCCTAAAGTATTCAACTAAATGATTTTCAGTATATTCAGAGTTGTGCAACCATCACCGCAATCAATTTTAGAACATTTTCATTAAACTGCTAACTTCTGAACATCAAAATTAAACACCATATGTTCTGCTACAATGCATGTTTAAGTGAATTAGTGCAAAGAGAATTAGTAAACAGAGAATGATTCAGGACAATGCAGAAGTCAGGCTGGTTTGAACACAATTTTTTCCAACATGTTAATATTTTGAAACCATTAAAACAAAGAGGAAGCCTTAGCAGTAAATGAAGAATCTCACATAAAAAATAGAAAATCCTGCAGAAGTACCTTCTTTTAGTCCACGAAACAGCCAATTTAGTGGCTTAAGGAACTGATATATTTTCCATTATGTTAAGCTTAATAAGGAAGTTGCAACTTGCAACTGCAAAGACAATTTTGCCTGTGTTTAAAAAAATAAATGAGTAACTGCTGAATAAGACTACCCCTAGATCATGTTTATAAATTTGATGAAACTATTAGAAGCCAGATGTAAGAAGGACTTACATCTTAAAGAAGAAATTAAGAGACCCAGAGCATAAAGCTGAAATGAAGGACTGACTGTGATTCTAGGGGCAAATCTCAGTGGAGATTTAACTGTGTAAGTATTTTTATTAGAATTAAAATTGTTTTTCTTATGGCCTAGTTACAAAGCTCCACAGGTTTTGAATGGTCAACCTGACACCTATTTTCTTCAATCCACACTCTGTTATATTAGTGCACAAATTTGTGAAACACAAGATTTAGTGTTCTGAGGTTTTCCCCCCAGCAATCTTAAGTGGTGCTACCACCTATATTAGAAGTATGTTCTACTGACTGAGGCTACGTAAAGTAGAATTATATAACACACTCAGACTATGTTATGTAATAAGGCACTTTGGATATCTAAAAACAAAATCAAATCTCTTTGGAAAGAGTATTAGAAGGCCAGAACTGTCACCCTATAATGAAGTTCCAGTCTAGAATAAAAAAGGAAAAAAAAAAACAGCATAACATGTTTAGTGGTTTCCATAATGTGTACCATGTTCTACTGTATATTATCAATCCTCCCCAATTATACCAAAAGTTATAACTGCATACTATAACCCTCATGCTTTGAAAGTACCTTTAAGGATTCTCCAAACAAGCTTCTGGTCAAAAATACCTTTTGCTATACCCATCTTCATAAATAATACTAGTTATGACTGAAGTAATGAGCTAACAGTTCAAAAAGCAGAGTGATCCCTTCCTATTTAAAATTTCTTTTTAACGTTGCTACAGTTCCTATAGAGTCTCTGATGAGCTAGAAAATAATACCCATGCTTGTCATTGTACTTATGTAGCTTATGGTTTTCTGAGCTTCTTCAATACACAAGTCTTTTAGTTTTGAAAATTTTTCTTCAAATTTGTGTCCGCCTTATTCTCTCTCTCCACCCCTAATCCTTCTGCAACTCCAATTACATGTAAATTAGACTTTTTGACTGTATCACACTTGTCTCTTATGCTCTGTTCTCTTCTTTACATTCTTTTTCCTCTCTGAACTACAGTGGAATACTTTCTATCGTCCTTTTTTAAAGTTCCCTCATCTGTCTTCTGCTTTATTCAGTCTGCTATCAAACCCATACAGTAAATTCTTAATTTCAGATATATCATTATGCATTTTCAGTTCTAGAATGTCCACTTGACTTTTTTTTTTTTTAGCAGATTCCATTTTCATCCATTTTGTTTATCTTTGACTATTTTCTCCAACATATTAATCAAATCATTTTAAAGTTCTTATCTTCTAACTCCAATATCTGGGTTATATATGGTTCTATGCCTTTTTTTTTTTTCTTATTTCTTGATTACCTCTAACATTTTCCTGCTTCTTTGCTTGCCCAGTAATTTGTGATTATATGCTGGTAATTGTGAATAAAAAACATATTTATGTCTTTACATACCTTAAAGAAGCTTTCCACATATTGCAGTAAATATACTCCACAATCACTGCTATTATCTTGTTTAGGAACTTTAGGGCATAGGTCCACCATGTTTGTTTTGCTGAATTCACGATGAGTTTTTCGTTTAACTTCCCACTCTACCTCTAAATACCTTAAATCATCAAAAAGTAGAGTGACTCAAATAGAAATTTCTTTACTATTATGCAACACTTTCACAAAAATGGAAAAACATTTGCTGCCAAATATATTGACTCCAGCCACATTTCAAAAGACTTAAACCTTAACAGCACAAATTATAATATGAGGCTTCAAAAGTGCTACTTTAAATAAAATCATGAGTTTCAAGCTAAAAGCCAGACTTTTTTCAACAACTCAACTTTCACAACTCATATACATAAGTCACTTATATTACAAAGTAAACTAAACAAATTACTTTTAAACTTTAGTTGCTAGTTTTTTCCAGATCCTATAGGAAATTTAAAAATTACAGACCCACATGCACACACAAAATAAGAATGTGAAAGAGTTCTTATTTTTTTCTAAAGTGTTACTTTTGACAACCACTAATATTTGCAATGCTCCTTTGTAAAATTATGTCTTTTGTTCAATTGTGAATACAAATTCCAAATTTACTTTTGATATAATCCTTGAGAAATATTTTACACATAATGGGGATATTTGTTATTAATTAGATTTATAGGCCTCATCTAAATAAATAATAAAATATAATTCCTGATACAATCTTTTCAGTAATTCTTAAGGCAACTTAAAAATTATTGAGATTTTAGTAAAATTGTCATTACTTACTCTCGTAAATTCTGAACTGTGTTTTGTATAGAAGCAGCTTTCAAGGAGTCTAGTATGAGAATGCATGGCCTATGAAAATCACAGGAAGAAATCAAGATGTATATATTTGTATATGAAGTAAACCTAAGTATCTGAAAAGACTCTATTATTACAGCATGTACATACCTTTTACACATTTTCTTTGGTACTGACACATTCATCTCAGGACTCTGAAATAACATGAATTTTTATGACTTTGCAATTAAAGCTAGTGTGAATAAATTAATATTCAGTTACTCTTTAAAATGTTTCAAACAGGGACTTCCCCGGTGGCGCAGTGGCTAAGACTCTGTGTTCCCAATGCAGGGGGCCTGGGTTCGATCCCTGGTCAGGGAACGAGGTCCCACATGCATGCCCCAAATAAGAGTTAGCATGCCACAACTAAGGAGCCCGTGTGCCGCAACTTAGGAGCCAGCAAGCCGCAACTAAGGAGCCCTCAAACCACAACTAAGGAGCCCACCTGCCACAACTAAGGAGCCAATGAACCACAACTAAGGAGCCCACAAGCCGCAACTAAGGAGCCAATGAGGCACAACTAAGGAGCCCACAAGCCGCAACTAAGGAGCCCACGATCCGCAACTAAGACCCAGCGCAACCAAATAAATAAAGTAAATTAAAAAAAAAAAAGAAATAGAAAATGTTTCAAATAACTTTAAAATTAAAATTTCAAATAAGAGTTCTTTTCATCATCTAAAGTGAGCCAACTTCATTTTTTTTTTTAATTTATAGATTTCTTTTCTTATACTGGTGAAACAGTAGTTTATGCACTTTTACATGTGACCTCAAGAAGTTATGGAGCTTTAACATGGCCAAAAAAACAACCTGGAACTTGAATTACTTCTATTCAGAGTTGCCATCTTAAGCAAAGATAAAGAAGTTAACTGAACCTGTCCTTATACACATTCTCTTAACTCAGTATATGATATCAACAGAGACAGACTTCTTCCCTGTGAAGCACAAGAAGCAGATTATTAATGTATACTAAGGGACAAGAGATGGGGTATTTTGTTATTTTTGTTGATAAATTTAAGAATCAATAGATCAAACTTTCTTTAATATGCAGAACTTCTCAGTACCTTTATTATTCTAATATAACAGTGAATCTCTAAGAGAGGAATAGGACACAGGGTTTACCCAACTTAACTGACCTTAGAATCCTTTTTATCATAAACTGCATCTTAGAACAAGTATTCCATGGAACCCAATTTGGGAAACCTGGCTCTAGAGGCAAGAAGGAACTCCCCTATTCTGCCGCTGTGACATCAGAAAAGGAAACCTCCTTCCTTCTGCCCACCCTGTACCAGTGACAGTAAAGACACAGGCCTATGCCAGGGAGGCTGCTGCTGTCTGTATGTATTAAAAAATAATTAGGTGGCTACCTTAATCAATTAAGATACCAAATCTAGACCATGAATATCAGTTTAGAGGTCCATTTAAAGTAAAGTTAACAGTAACTATCTTAGCCTCAGGAGTCATATGGATTGACCATGAGTCTACTTTGAATGATTTTTACCAACAATTTATAATAATAGAAAGTGGAATATAAAATATAGGTAATTAATTACTCTGAGTGCAAAAACTGATGACATAATGAAGAATAAAAGTACATTTTCCCATAGAAATTGAAAAAGTAGTCGACCAAGATGATCAGATAAACTATAAACAAACCTAGGGAGTTAAAGTAAGCTAAACAGATGCAAAAAGAATGATAATTTCTCTTGTTCTCTTTCCTACCCCAACGAAATACTCCAAAGAATCATAAAACAGCATAATTTAATTATGGTACACCAATATCCATCATAGCCCACCTAGCTATGCCCTATTTTCCATATAAAATTGTTATATTCATGAGTTTTCCTACCTTCACATTTATAAAAACACACTTACTTGAGAATCTTCTGTACCCAAGGATAGTGCTGAAGAAGTATGCAGATCATTATCTAGTTAGAAATAACAAAACAGTTATGTGTGTTTATTTTATGTCTAATACAAAGTATTTAGATAAGTTTAGATTGTAATTTGTATGCATAGTAGTAATTAAAGGGAAAAAATACCTGGGAACTATTTAATTTTTTTTTTATGGTTAATGTTACAAAAAAATTCAATCGATGGATAAAACTGACAATGCTTAATTGGCTGTCATCACACAATACATACACTGCAGAGCCAAAACTTGAAATACCAGTTAGCTGGGGCCAGTTTCCTGTAAAAAGACAATCTTCATAGATTGCTAACTTATCAAAATCTCTGCTGTTTTAATGTGGAGGATGGTTAATTTGCCTAGTAATAATTCTTCTAACATATGATCATAGAGTGTTGCATAAATACACTTTTGCAGCATAGGAGGATTAGACAAAATAGAAAGTAATCAGTTGCTTTATCAGTTTTTCTTTCTCCCCCACAAGAGATAGGTTTTGGCCAGTATTAACGGTAATGGCTATTATTAATTCTGCTTGCTGCTTAGGCTACAGCTATAAAATACAATTTGATTTTTTTTTCTCAAAGAAAGTAGGCTTATTTGCTTACTTAAGATTTGGGTTGTAACATAAGAAAAATCATGGAAGAATTATAAGAGACCCGATATTACCTAGCCAAATTACTAGTGTCAACAGGAATTGTGTTAATTTATATTAAGAAAAAGAAAAAAGGGGAGATTTCAAGCTACGCCTGAAGATTCATGGCATGAATTCTTAGAAAGATTATTTTATAAAAAGTGCTATGATAAAACTTGATATAACAGTAAAACCTGACAATTACATTTTGTTTATACATGAGTCTGGGTATCTATCATGAAAATTTCAGACATTTCTTCTAATAAACTAAATGATAAGAAATAATTATACTATCCTTTAACTTCATATTGTTCTCTATAATCATTTTACTGTTGCCAACATTATTAAAAACACCATCCACATTAAGTTCATCACCTATTGGTTTGTTGTCATGTTGGGATTGCTGAGCCTGGGAGTGCTGGTATATAGTTTGTGGAAAATCTTCATACACAGCTTCTTCTAACCATGGAAAACAAATGACTGCAAGATACCAGTGAGACCTGTTGAAAAAGAAATATAATCTTAATAACACAAAATCTAAACAATGTAGAAGAATATGTTCTAGAACTATAACTGAGAAGGTGGGTATAACAAACATCAATTTTGAAGAAGTCCACTGTAGTATCTGAACACGCATTCCAAAACTAATTTAAAAAGCACTAAGACTTCTTAGGGTAAAATCTGAGTAAGTCAAACTTATTTACTTTTATATAATTAGTGTTTCCTGTTGAGAATCTGCTTTAATAAACAAACAAGGAGACTTATAGCATCACCTTTTTTCTGTTAGTGCTTAAAGAGCTTGTTCTCTTAAATATCTGAAAATTTATCCTAAAAGCTTTTCATTTTTTGTTTAGAAAATCTTTTCTTGAGTCCCACCTCAAAATAAACTGAATGTCTAAGCCATTATAGTCTTGTGGGCATTTGTCATTTTTTTCCCCACTATTTACAACATAAGTATTGTCAAACCAAAATCCAAGATAAACTCATTATTTTAGCTACTTCTTTAGAAAAAAATTAAAAATAATACCTGGGTTTATCTACCCATACTTTTTACTGATTATTAATCTAAAAATGCACAAAGTATTTTCCTGCACTCTCCGATTTTTTTTTTAAATAATCTGAAATACTCACGACTCATTTACAGGCACAAAGATATAATCTTTATTAAAGATGTTTATGTGACGAGTCCATGTTCTTACTCTCTTATGTCTTCTCTGAGCCATTCTGGGAACAAAAAGATAGACATATTTGATAGATAAAAAATTAAAAATTTAAGATAAGGATTTCAGGGGTCTTTTTTATACACTGAAAAACGCTAGCTTTAGTTTACTTAACCATCTTCTTCAAGGTACATAATATTTAACAGACTAGAAAATTATCTCATTTTATTAACTCCTGGCTGTTTTTAAATATGATCACTATTTATAAACAATAAAGTAATGGATAAAAGAAAGGCAGCAATTCATAAAATGCTTTACAGATTCCAAAAGTGTCTCAGCAACTGAATATAAATAGCTATACCTATTTATTCTATTTAGTTCCACCTGTGCTGACATAAAATATTATCATTAAACCTTAACAAAATTGTCTAAATGTTATATCTGTGATAAGGGAGGTGTTAAAACTTAATGGAAGAGGAGGGATGAGGTATATAGTCTTAGATTTTTAAAGATGAGACTCATCTCCCTTTATTTCATTTATAAGAATATTATAGGACAATGAGTTAAGCATACCCATTATCCATCGTTTATTTCTTTGACAAATATTTATTAGGTTCCTAAGAACAAATAATGAAAATCACTCACACTGCCCTAGAAGGATTTACAAAATAATGAAGGCAGAAAAAAACTACAACAAATAATTAAAATATAAGTGTCATAAAGGATACAAAGGAATTATGGTGATGGCATCTAGGAAAAACATGAAGAAAAGGGCTGGGACACACGAATAAGAATTCCTTTTCTTTACCTCATTAGGGAAGTTAAAGAAGGAAGATATCAAACCAAGTTTGGACGTCAAAAAAGGTTCTAGGAAAGGGAAAGCATTTCACAGTGGCATGAAGGAGATGGTGATATGTGACTTCTGGCTCAGTCCCACGAAGGGCCTCTTTTTAGTCAGAAAATTAAACAAATCATTAAGTTCTTATACATTTACATACCAAGTAACACAGGAAACAGACGTCTTTGCCCTATCCCTGTCCATGTGAATATCTAACCAAACTCACAGGAGTAGACATTGGGAGCAAGATGGGGCTAAAAGATATAGTAGGAATTAGTCCCTACGCAAAAGATTGATTTCATAAAATAATGAGTCATATGTTTACCAAATTTTCTTATCTCAAAATGACCCAACCATTACAATGATTATAAATTATTATTTTTACCTAGTGCAGAGTCTCTTAATTTGTTTTCCATCTGAAAGATCTTAAGGATAGACACCTGGTTTTCTTTTGTCTTGTTATGTTGCTGTTTGATAGATTTCCTGATTATGCTAACCTTATTTGATTGGGAATACATTAGATATTGGATGGGGCAAGGATGACAGGAGAGAATACGGGGGCCACAATATAATCTGTTACTCTCTGTTCCTAACTGTATGGAAAATCCTCAACTAATGTCTAACAGTTCTCTCCCCGTTCAATAACATACATTATTATCTTTTATTTTGAGTATGTTCCAAGAACTGAGCAAAATGCCCCAGGCATAGAGTAGAAAATAAGACAGATGAAGTCCCTGACCTCATGGAGCTTGTATTTTAGAATAAGAAACAGAAAATGAACAAACAAACAAAAAACTGATTAGAGATCATGTTGTAAAATAAATTAAAAAGTGCCAGAAGAAGAAATTTCTGTCAGAAAACAGGAAAGAGCTTAAGCATATTTGAAAACTGAAAGGAGGTAGGCTGAGCTGAAGTGTGATAAATGAGGGGAGAGAATGCTGTGAGATGAGTTTAGGGACATGGACAGAAGCAGATCTTGCAGGATCTCATAAACCACAGTAATGACTTTGTGAATCATTTAGTCTGCTATTTCCTAACACTAGTAGTTTCAGCTTCCTGTAGCATTTATTGGCCATAAGTTATGCTTTGTATCCCTTGTCACGTTGCTTCTGGGTTCTTTTTTTTTTTTTTTTAACAGACTTGTAGGGATTCTTTGTGTGAATACTAATTGTATACATATCAGGCTAAGCATTAGTATGAGTATTTGTGTGTGTGTATATGTATGTATGTGTTTATATGTGTATGTGTGTATATAAATATATATTATGCATAAGATACATATAAGATCTATCTTACACTGGAAGATGCCACTCATCTAACTCAGTTTTGTATTATGTTTATATATGATCATTCATACAACATCTAAGTTTTTTCCAATTTTTTAATTTAAAAAATTTTGTTAATACAGCAGAATCTACCTTTTCATTTCCTCAGTTTCTACTTGGGTATGCCAAATGCATAATCTCCACACTGACTAGTAATCTTAAAACAAAATGTGGGATTAAGTGCACGGTGCCAACCATCTGTTTCTATACTCATCAAATAGAAGAGGAGGGCATCAGAAATGTTAAATATCAAATTTATTTAATAAATCTTCCCCTTCCATATATCCCTCTCCATTAACCCTGATTATCAGGAATATTTTCAGACTGTGATTTTCTCCTTAGTTGACCCTGGCAGGCCTTGTCTACCAGCACAAATTCCAAATCCATAAAGACACTCAAAATATAGATGACTACACATCCCAGTTTGTCTAGGGCAGCCCCAGTATACATGGGCTGCCCAGTGTAGCTATTAATAGAGCCTCCTTTTATTCTCTCAAGTGTCCCAGTTTAGGCCGTAAATTATACAGTTGCAATACTTAAAAACAACAGACAAAGCTTGAACTTTGAAACTGGAAAGCTATATCCAACTTCGGATAACTTATCTAACTTGTTTAAGCTTCAATTCATAACAATAATGGCATTTATCTCACATGACTACTGTAGAATCAAACAAAATAACTTTATGTTCACTGCCATGGCTCCAAGCAGGTACTCAATAAATGTTAATACTCTCTCTATTCCTATCCTCCTTCTCCAACAATACAACAAATTCAGACAGTTTACCCATTTAATCATCTTCTTACTTGCTTATTATTCCTATTATTTTAAAGGGATGAAACAACTCTCCAAGCCATTTTTTCAAAGGCAGTCCAGTACAACAAAAACATCTCTGGATTAGAGGTTAAAAGATAAAGATTTAAGTACCAACCAGTTCTGTCACTTACCAGAGTTCTGCCAATCTTTATTGGCCTGCTTCCTCATCTGAAAAATGCCTTACATACCTAAAAGCACTGTTATGGGAAGAAATAATGTACAAAAATGTACCTTGTAAAGTGGTAGACAAATGTTTACGTTAACTTTTTAAACAATAAAAACTCTTTTAATTTTACCATGGGCCTAGCATATAGACTATCACACGAATTGTTAGGGGCAGGGAGACGGGTGAAGTGGCTCCAGGCTCACAACTATCCACGTTACTGCTAAGATACAAAAATTACTCCTTCCTCCTTTTTTGCCTAGCCCTATCCACTGCTCTATAGGTTTTAGAATTAATCAAAAAAATACTTGGACAGAAATTCAGCTGAACTGTGGGAACATGGTATTTTTATAATGTTACATCAGTTTAATTAAATAGTAGTATGTTAGTGAGGGTCCAACCAGGAGAACATAAACCTCCCCATGTATTTAAGACAGATAAAATGTAATGCAAATAATTGGCTACAGTGGTGACAGAAAAAGCGCAATGCCACAAAAGGCAATCAGTGAGGCAACCAGAGCTTGGCATAGTAGGACAATGCTACACCCTTATGCTGAAGGGCAAAGTGAAGAAGTAGTACCTCCAAATGGAAGCTGGAGATCTATCAGGTCTGTCCAGTGAAAGAAGGACCCACAGAGGAACTAGAACCGCTACCAGAATAACTGCCCAAGGCAAAGAGGGTAAGGAAGAAACATCCTGACTTCTTCTTTCCTTGCCTTCCAACCTCCAATATCCCCCACAGAACATGCGATTAGAAATGCAACCTGTAAGAGTCAGCCTCCCTGTGATAGGGAACAGAACAGTGGAAAGGTAAGAAATGCCTCTCAGAGCAAACAGGTCCAGCACCTGCAAAAGTGGTAATACTGCTCACTCTAGGAAATACTGTAAGAAGTTATTTCGCTAAGTCCATCAAAATAGTACGTTTTCCTCTTAAAACTTAAGTACACTGAAAGACTGACTTACGAAAGATTTGGATTATCTTCTGTTAAATTATTTTCCTTTCTTGTCAAGCATTTGTAGAAAAAGCTACTAAAAATGTGACTTCGTTCAACAAGTTCATCTGACACCTTCTCCAATATAAGATACCTGCAAAGTAACAACACCACAAAAGTAAATTATTTTTAGATTTTATCCGGTCTTCCTCCAATTATCTGTGTTCAGAAAATCTTCATTTTTATGTCCTATTAGAGTCAAAGCAATCTTGCAATTTGCTCCGATTTCAGCTTTTTTTTGTTCTTTAGTTACCTCACCTTCTATCAAGATCAATTAAAGCAGAAATTTTCCACATATTCATTTACTTAACAAATATTTCTCAAATTCCTAATATGTGCCAGGTACCATATTTATGCTAGCGACATAAAACGAGAGGGGGCAAAAAAAGTTCCTGCCCCCGTAGAGCTTACAATCCAGAAGAGTGACGGTAGAAGGAAATATTAATCAAATAATCATGCAATCAAATACAAAACTGAAACCATGACGCTCCTAAATAAATCTAGAGGAATTTTAATAACTCTGAGACATGACTAGTCTCTAAATCCTTAGTCCATTTCTTTACTAAAACAATTCTTCAACACAAGTTTATAATTCAATCACTTAGTGATTAAACCTCTCATAATTAGAGAACTCTACTATTGTTAATAGTTTATACAGGTTCAAAAATGATCTTGGAATTGCTTTTTAAAAAAAGCATAAAAGACAAACACAACTTGAATTTTTTTTAATGTGGTTAAGTGGAGGGTATACTATGTGGAAGGCGACACAAAGAATGCTTTTGGTGTGCTGCAAGTGTTCTTTACCTTAATCTGAATGGCGATAACATGGGTACACACATATGTGAACATTCATGAGCTATACACTTAAAATTCGTGCACTTTCCTATTTGAAAGTTATTCATCAATATTAAAAATAAATAGAAAGTAGTTAAAAAAATAAAGTAGAATCCCCTGTGAAAAGAAGTCAAAGAGTCAGAGATACAGGCAGTTCAGTGAAAAGGAAGTATAGAAAAATACTCTTGGAACTGAATTTGAAATAAAATTTTATTAGTTAATTCCAATAAAACATATCAAATTAACATCAAAGATGATCCAGTTCATCTCACAAAATATAAATTTGACACTATTTAGGGATACAAAAATAAGTAAGATATAAGATGCTCAACCTTTAGAAGGAAAATAATCATAATGCTACCCAATAACTTTAAAATAAGGCAAAATACTATATGAACCATAAAAGAGATACAAATAAGGTATTATGAGAGTTAATAATATCTGTTTAAAATCAGGAAAAGTTTTCAAGAAGATAACCCTTGTGAGGAACCTTGATAGAGGAATAAAATTTCAACAGGTTACGATAAAAAGAATATTCCACGAAGCAAGAGTAACACGGCATTAAGGCAAAAGAGTGACTAAGGATGGGCTTTGTTTAGTAAACTGTTTATAATTCAGTTTTGCTGGACTATGTAATAGGTGCAGGGTTATAAGTAGATGGCAGAAAAGACAAATTAGTGTCATATTATCAAGACACTCAAATGCCTGACTGTGTTTGAACTCATTTTGACAGGTAGTAAGAAATTAATAAAAGTTTCTAGTGAGAATTGCATTCATGGAGTAAAGAATAATAATGGTGGTAATAATATACTTAACAGATAGGAAAACAGAGACAAAGGATATAAGGAGACTGTTTTAAAAGAACAACAATTTAGGTAAGATAAGTAGTACTAAAAAGATCATGATGACAGAAGAAAGAGAATAAACAAATTTGAGAGACCAAATCTACTACTCAGGCAACTGAGTATGTAGAGAAGGAAGGGAGGGTGAAGAGTCAATGATAATGAAAACTTTACTCCCAGCCAAGATGGAATAATAGGGATCAGACTTACACTCCTATTTGAAACAAGCAAAAAATCAGACAAAACACATGAAACAATAGTTTTCAGAACACTGGACATCAGGCAACATAGAACAGTGACCCTTGAGAAACGGTGAGCTCCGTAATTGCCTCAGCTTACTGCCTTGATAAGTTTCCAGGCTGCAGCACAGAAAGGAATAACCCAGGTGGAACACGGCAGATTCCCTGGGTTGAGGAGATGCTGAGAGTCAGGAGAGACTAAGGCAGCCAGAGTTTGCAAATCAGAATACTGGAAAAGAAAAAGCACTATAGACAGAGAACTCCAGACATCTGCAGAGAGTCCTCCTCAAGAATTTAGCAGAATATTGATCACTGCATGTACGTAAGGAAAATACCTAAGACTGGGGAAAGAACTATCTGAAAAAAGTAGAGGGAATGGTACCAGCATTCACGCAGGTTGTGGGAATACTGCCTGCTGCTACCAGCCAGGCTGGAAAACCTCATAATTCATGAAGCACTGAGTAGAGTATTCAGAAGGGTCTTTCCTCATAGTGGGGATTAATTTGTTGGTCTTGCTTAACAAACTTTAAAAAGCAAGATCCTTAAAAGCATCAAACTGTTTCCAAATAATCTGTCTCAAAACACAATTCAAGAATATTTATAGGAATATACCAGCACCCAGTAAAAAAATCACCAGACATGCAAAGAAGAAAAAAAAAAAATACCACTCATAATGAAGAGAAAAATCAGTCAATTGAAACCAACCCAGAACTGACAAGGATGCTAGAATAAGTCGAAAAAGACATTAAAACAGTTGTTATATAATAATTATGTTCCATATGTTCAAATAGTTAGAGACATGAAAGATATAAAAAAGACCCAAACAGAACTTCTAGAGATTAAATCTACAATGTCCAAGATGAAGAGTAGACAATAACGTGAGATTTTTGAGCCTATCCTTAGCAGAATAAGGATAGCACTATTAGTAAAACAATAGGGCTGAAATAATATGATAATAATAAATTGGTTTGGGAAGGGTCAGTGAAATAATTAGGAGACATCTTGAAATGTTAGAAATGTAGGTATAGGGATAGAGTACAAAATGAGGGCTAGAGACAAATTACCGCTGCATGAAAGTTTCTTTCTTACACATTCCTTCAGCTTGGCTATATAAAACGTTGAAAACTATTTTTAATGGAATAGTGATATGGATTTTTAAAATGACAGTTAACTTTTACAGCGCTTAAAGACACAATAGAGAACTACAGAGTTGTTTCTTTCTGGTTCCCAAAGTGATCTGTAATTATATAAGTACTTCCTTCACTATAATAATACTATAGTCCAAGAAGTATCAATCAGGGACTTCCCTGGTGGCGCAGTGGTTAAGAATCCGCCTGCCAAGGCAGGGGACATGGGTTCGCCGGGAAGATCCCATATGCCACGGAGCAACTAAGCCCATGCGCCACAACTACTGAGCCTGTGTTCTAGAGCCTGTGAGCCACAACTCCCGAGCCTGCGTGCCACAACTACTGAAGCCAACGCGCCTAGACCCCGTGCTCTGCAACAAGAGAAGCCACCGCAATGAGAAGCCCGCACACTGCAACGACGAGTAGCTCCCGTTCGCCACAACTACAGAAAGCCCATGCGCAGCAACGAAGACCCAACACAGCCAAAAATAAATAAATAAAATCTAAAAAGAAGTATCAATCAATAGCAAGCAAAAACAAAAACAAACAAAACAAAACAACAGTAACTCTTCTGAAGTATGTAGTATCTATGGGAAGTAAAGGAATGAAACTGAATTAGTCAACACCAGAAAACTTTGGTAGACAAAAATTTTCAAACCTGAAATTTTGGCAGGTTATTTTTAGCTAGAGTTAAAATACTTCAGAGATAAAGATATTTAATATTCACATCAAAACCTGTAAAACAAATGACAAGATCATTTATCATTGTACTTACTTAAGGTAGAAATCAATGATTACATCATTAAGAAACTCTCCTTCTTCTAAGCACTCCAGATCTTCATTAGTTACTCCTAAACCCCCTTTAGTAGGTGGTGGAGGATATACAATCAACCTTAAAAAGTAAAAATAAAGTTAAAATATATTAATATTGAAAACTCTAGTGTCAAAGGGATTTGTTATATGGGACAATAACAGGGCAGTAGTATTCAATAACTAAAATGTGTAGGGTAAAAAATATTTGACATGATACAAGCAATTATATTTCCCTTCCTTTGTTTTCACAAGCTACTAATAGTACTCTCATTGAGTATCTTTTCATTTCCAATCCTTCCCATGTGGGCTAGTCTCAGTATTTGTCTAATCAATAGGTTATCTCACAGTCAATTACAATACCATTGAGGACGTCTCTCTTCTGTACAATTTTTAACTTTCAACAAACTGAAGTAATAAACCATAGAAGATTCTCCTACGCTCCAGTTTCCAATGCTAAGTTTGAATCCCCAAGACTAAAAGAGTCAACAGTCAAAAACAATGCTCTCCTACTGGTGGCTAGTCTACACCAGCAGCTGGACAATGAAGAATTACCATGGGAGCTTAGGAGGCAAGTTTCCCCAAAAAAAGTGCTTACGATGCATAACTTAAAGAGAATATAAAGGATATAAATAATTAGAGTACAACCAGAAAGAAATGGAAAACAAAATGACAACTAATTAGGCATTTTTCCTTTGGCACCCTCTCTTAAAGCTCAGAAAATAAGAGCAGTTGTGAGTTCTGACTATAATCTTGGAACAGACAGGGTGGTACTCATTGCACAAATATAGTCAATAATAAGGTATAATATGTACTTGTTGAACTAGAAAGATTCAAGAAGATAAGAATGATCTGCAGTTGATTTAATCTTGGTAACCATGGCACCTAAATCAAATAACACAGGAAAATTTTAAGTGCTAAAATGAAAGTTACTATTTTATTGGCTATTTCCCTATCCTGTGCTTTCCTTTTTTTTTTTTTTTTAACAGGGAAAAGGAATCGTGTAGAGGAATAGAAATCACTCTCAAGTGCACAGTCTCCCTTATGCTGCCTTACCACCATGAGAAGACATATAAAAGACGAAATACGAACAAAGAAGTAACTTCTGAAAGGGAAGTTCTGATAAAGTACCCTAAATTGAGGCACACATTAATAAGCAATTTCACTTTTCCTATTATATATTCAGATACGGAATATATAATCTTAAAAACCATACACTTCTATTCAAATATTTTCAATAAATGCTTTAATCTTACCACATTTGACATCTTGGCTACCATTTCTGTCTTATTAACATAAAACTAAATGAAATGGCATTGATTGTTTTCTTAATAATTTTTTTAACTTTTTAATAATTATTTCTATTATTAACTGTCAGCAAGAAAGTAAAACTCAAAACATTTAAAAAGGAAAAGTACTTAAAATCAGCAATGTGAATGAAAACTACTTATTTGCCCACCTATTACAAACGGGATATGACACAGTACATACTTCTGAACAGGTCCAGTGTGCCTGACTTCTCGCCATTCTTCATCTGGATTCGATGTAATAGAAAGTGAGTAGCAACCACTACTTTGCTTCTGCAGTAAGGTGTAAGTAGGCTTGGCTGTATCCGTATTTGAGGGCTGACAGAAAATGGCAAAGAAAAAGGTCTTATACGTGCATAAACACGTATTAACTCTCAAAAGGACAAAGTCAAAAGTTAGACTGGTAAGAGAAAATGTGACTAAAAGAAATATTGATACATACCAATGAGTTATATATATACTCTTAGAATTTCTATAAAGATATAACTAAATCAAAATAATACTTTGTATCAAAAGATACTATACAATGGTCAAAGTTTAACCTGAAGTGTTACTTACAGGTCTGGCTTTATAATTAACTTAGGAATCTGAAAACAGTGTTCATTTTGTTCAAAATGAACAAAAGAGGTGATAAATAGTAGGAAAAAATTTAAACAAGAGACTGAAAAGAGTTTATAAGAACATAAATTGATATTTTATTATTAAATGGAAAACTATGATACAAATTTGTATATACAATGTAATTACCAGGCAAAATTTTTACATTATGCAAAAGACAGTGAAGTCTTACATCTTGACTTCCACTAATGTGGCTTTCTACAGACCTTTAAAAAAAACAGATTAGCCCCAGACCAAACCCACATGAGTGTATGTGCGTGCGTGTGTGCACACGCCCATGTCACAGCAAACTTAATAAACGCTTTTCTTTCTAGAGGTATTTGGCAGTGATACCTAAGCCACATGTATATTAGCAACCTCCTATAAAAAAAACCCCACCATTTTAAAACTTACCATTAATTGTTTCAAGATAATTTTAGACTTATATTGATAAAAGAATTGCAGAAAACAAATAAGCCTCTCACAGACCCCCCTAATATTAACATCTTTTTAAACCACAGTACAATTATTAAAACTAAGAAATTAATGTTGGTATGATACTATAAACTAAACTACAAACTTTATTCTGATTCTACTAGTTTTTCCACTAACAAATTTCTTTTGTTTCAGGATCCTACAATTCCTCAATCTTTCCTTGTCTTTCATGACCTTGATATTTTTTAAGACTGTTGGTCAGTTACTTTGTAACTGGGTTTGTCTGATTTTTCTCACAATTAGACTGAGGTTATACAATATTGAGAAGAACAACACAGAAATGATGTACTCTTCTCCGTGCATCATGTGACAGGTACATTAGGTCAATATATCTTATTACTGGTAATGTTAACTTCGATCACTTGGGTTATGGTGATGTCTGCAACGTTTCTCCACTGTAAAGTTACTACAGTGGAGAAAAAAAAGTTACTTCCTTTTTGTAATTAATTAATATTTGGGGTGAGAGATCGATATTGTGCACATATCCTGTTTTACCTTAAGTTTTCATCCATTAAATTTAGCATCTCTCCGTGGACCTTACCTGCAACAATCATAACTATGATTTTTCTAGAGGTGGTTTTATATTTCTCTTGTTCCTTTTACATTTATTAATTGCAAAACTTTTCTAAGAAAGAACTGTCCCTTACCCACCTTTTTTTATGTTTTCATTCATCCATTCAGTTATTTATTTGTATCAATATAGATTAATTGGTATTATATCTTATTTTTTAATAATAATCACAGGCTATCATTACTGATTTTGTTGATCTAACTGTTCTAGCTTTGGCACTGGGAGTTCCTTTAGGTTGGTTCCTGTGCCCTTTTGACAAAACACAGCATTCTGAAATCACGCTCATTTCAAAACAAGAATTTTTATTGAACTGCCTCCCTCCCCCTCACTAATTATATTAATCATATGCTAACCTGAGATATTGATTTCATCTTCATTTCTTCAGCAGTAACAGCAGGAAAAGAACAAGTTGAAGCACAGTAATAATGAATAAAAGAGCTTTCTTTTGAAGAGAGGTTCTGAAATAAAGGAAGTGCCTGAACCCAAGACAACGGATAAGAAAGCTCTAATTCTCCATTGGCTGTACTTATTTCTGTCATAATGTCTTGCAATTTCAATTCTTCTCTCTGTGAAATAGAACTGTGTAGCTCAAGGAAAATGAATTCAGTGGATTTTGCTATGAAAGAAAAAAGATACCAGTTTTTATCAGTAGTGTTATTTTTCAAGGGGATTATAATTAAAATAATTATTAGTAACAGTAAGGTTAGTATACAACTCAACAAACTATTTTGTATGTTAGTTAATAACCCAGGCAAATTAAATCCCAAAACAGGCCATTAGTAACCTATAACCAAAACTCACAATTTTTAGACTCCTACTACATTAGAATACAAACTCCACAATGGTACTGACTGCTGCATCTCCAGTACCTGGCATTTACTAGGTGCTCTTAAATGTTTGTTAATGAATGTATGAATAAGTAAATGAATGATGACTAAGCAATTATTTTTCTCTAGCCTTCTTCATATATCAAATCTACCAATTAAAAAAATTTCCAAACACTTCCTTCAAAATCATTTTCTCTCATCAAATGACATTCTCTCCTCCCATAATGATTATAAATGGCTTGTGTATTTTCCCAACTTCTCTGCTATTTAATCATGAATTTTCCCAATTAATTTGGAAGTAATGAGGACAGCAAAATAAGTAATTTTAAAGACATAAAATTTAGTTCACTACTTAACACCTTTAATGTGCAAGGGAGTAGGAGCGGAAATGGCAGAGAGATTAAAGAGATAAAGAAACTTACTAATTTGATTTACCCAATTCTAAACCAGACTCCTTTAGGAGTTGGAAACTAAACAAAGTTGGGAAATATCTCAAGATACTTACATATTGATAGATAAGTGTTATGGGAGCATCAGAAAAGTATTCAACCCAGTCTTAGAAAAATGATACATAAGTAAATAAACTGATTTATCTTTTTTAGAAACTATAGAAAATGTTGAAGATAAAGACTTCTGTATTTTATTTGACTTTGCCACTGATGAGTTCTGTCACAGTTCATTATGAAATAAGGGCAAGAAACTCTTAAGACAGGTAGCCAAGGATGTCAAGTGACTAAAAGATAAGGTAGTCCTTTTATTTTAGAAGATAATTTTAATTGGTTGAGTAAAATTATAAGGAGAAATTAAATGAATAAAATATCTTACATAATATCAAGGGATAAATTATTTTGAATTCAATGAACTTAATTTCAATTCAGTGAAATAATTACATTCTACTAAATTATTTTAGAGGAAAATTACTTTATTTATAGGACTTCTCAGATTATCCTGAAATTTAGATATCTTTTTATACTCACATTGCTGGCTTAATATAGAGTTTTCTAATTGGGTCTGAATCTCTTGAAGATAATCTGAGGAGACCCAAAGAAAGAGGATAGCATGACTTCTTTTACTGTGATCATCATCTTTATTTTTCCATAACCCAAACCGCTTTAAATGTGTAGTATCCACTAGCAATGAAATCTCATGCAGGGACACTGTAATAAATAAAAGATAACAAGGTAATAAATTAATCTATTTAGGAATACACTCCATATGCACTGTATGACTCCTCTTTAACACAATGTATTTTTTAAAAAGAATTATATGCAAGGTTTTTCAAAAATATCATTTCCAGTACATTTCAGTAAACTTGGCTAAAATACCTAAACAGTATTATTACAGTAAAAAAGATCACATAAATTAGAAAGGGCCAAACAATTTTTAAGTGATAATTAAATGTAGGAATTTAGCCTCTCACACTATATGATCTCAGACTATCTTATCAATGCAGAAAACTAAGCATAGTATAACTGAAAAAACTATATAATTCTATCTTGGTTAATACTATCAACCAAGACTGCAAATGCTATCATAAGCCACTTAACGCCTATTTTTCTTCTCCTCAAACATCTGCATTCCACTACACAGACCAGCCATTACCCAAAGATTCCCCAGAGTAAGTAATATGAGCTTCTGAATGGTCTAGGATGAAATTTTTTTGGTGGCGCCACATGGCTTGCGGGATCTCAGTTCCCAGACTAGGGACTGAACCCCGGACCCCGGCATGGCAGTGAAAGCCCAGAATCCTAACACTAGGCCACCAGGGGACTCCTAGAATGACATTTCTTCTAAAATTCTTCTAGGTTTTACTTCTCAAAACTTCTAGGTAATTGCTCTGAATTATCACTCTTTCTCCCTCTCAGCAAGCTAAAAGAACCTCCTCTGAGGACCTTATTTTTTAATTCAAAGAAATATAGAAAACTGGTGTAAAGAAGTCCTGAGGTCATCTGGTCCAACTTAAGAAAACAAGCAGCTGAACTAGGAATACAAATATCGGTTAAGTATAAACCCAAGATGGTTACCTATTTGAAACAAATCTCTTACTACTCCTCCCCCCATGTTTTCCTAGCTCCATGCTACTTAAAATGTAGTCCTCAGCCTGTGACATAAGCATCACCTGGGAGCCAAATGGAAATGCAGAAATCAGGCCCCACACTAGATATACTGAATCAGAATCAGCAGTTTAACAAAAAGAACCCAGGTAATTCATATAAACATTAAAGTCTGAAAAGCAGTTTACAGTAAGCATTCAAACTCATTAACTAGTCATCTTAATGTTCCCAAGATAGCCATTCTATTTTTTTTACTTTTTCTTATAAATTAATCCATTTTAAACATTTTCTCTTTATTTCTTTCATATTTCCTCCTTCCTTCCTCTATTCTTTTCTTTCCTTATTCCATTCTTCCAGGTCTTTTTCTTGTTCCCTTTCTGTATTTCTATTTCTCTTCTGCGCCTGTCCGTATGCATGCCTCCTGACTTCCTCTCTTCCTATCCTGTCATGTCCTATCCTAACCTACCTTCCCTCTTCTTTTACTCTCTGTTTACTGGCTCCTTTTTCTTTTTCTTTTTTTTTGATTTGTAGGCCTTTTTGAAATTGAAATATAGTTGACATATAATGTTAGTTTCACATTACTACATAATGATTTGGTATTTGCATACATTATAAAATGATTACTATGGTAAGTCTAGTAACCATCTGTCCCCAAAGGTATTACAATATTACTGACCATACTCCTTACGTTGTACGTTACATTCTCATTGCTTATTTATTTTATAAATGGAGGCTTATACCTCTTAATCCCTTTCACTTATTTCGCCCAACTCCCCACCACCCTCCTCTATGGCAACCAGCTGCTTGTTCTCTTTATCTTTGAGTCTGCTTCCCTTTTGTTTTTAGGTTCCACATACAAGTGAGATAATACTGTATTTGTCTTTGTCTGACTTATTTCACTTAGCATAATACCCTCTAGATCCATCCATGTTGTCACAAATGGCAAGATTTCATTTTTATAATGGTTGAGTAATATTCCATTGTGTATATATATATATATATATATATATATATATATATATATATATATATATATAAAACACATCTTCACCCATTCATCCATTAGAAGACATTTATGTTGCTTTCACACCTTGGCTATTGTGAACAATGCTGCAATGAACACTGGGGTGCATGTACTTTTTCAAATTACTGTTTTGTTTTCTTTGGGTAAATACCCTGAAATGAAATTGCTGGATCGCATGGCAGTTCTATTTTTAATTTTTTGACCAACCTCCATACTATTTTCCATAGTGGCTGCATCAATTTACAATCCTAATGTGTGCCAACAGTGGAAGAGGTTTCCCTTTTCTCCACATCCTTTCCGGCACTTGTTATCTACTGTCTTTTTGATGATAGCCATTCTGACCAGTGTGAGGTGGTATCTCACTGACAACTGGCATTTCACTGACAATCAGTGATGTTGAGCATCTTTTCATGTGTCTATTGGTCATCTGTATGTCTCCTTTGGAAAGATGTCTATTTTTTAGACATTTTTAAATGTCTCTGCCCATTTTTTAATAGGGTTGTTTGTATATTTTGGGTATTAACCCCTTATCAGATATATGATTTGCAAATATTTTCTCCCATTTAGTAGGTTGTCTTTTCATTTTGTTAAAGGTTTCCTTTGTTGTGCAGAAGCTTTTTAGTTTGATGTAGTTCTACTTGTTTATTTTTGCTTTTGTTGCCTTTGCTTTTGCTGTCAGATGCAAAAAACTGCCAAGACCAATGTCAACGAGGTTACCCCCTATGTTTTCTTCTAGGAGTTTTATGGTTTCCGGTCATACATTTAAGTCTTTAAAGCATTTTGAGTTGATTTCTGTATATAGTAGAGGTAGAGGTCCAGTTTCATTCCTTTGCATGTGGCTGTCCAGCTTTCTCAACACCATTTATTGAAGAAACTATCCTTTCCTTATTGTATATTCTTGGCTCCTTTGTTGAAAATTAATTTACCATATATATGTGGGTTTATTTCTGGGCTCTCAGTTCTGTTCCATTGATCTCTGTGTGTGTTTTATGCCTATATCATACTCTTTTGATTACTATAGCTTTTTAATACAATTTGAAATCAGGACGTGTGGTGCCTCCAGTTGTGTTCTTCTCAGGACTGCTTTGGATATTTGGGGTCTTTTGTTGTTCTATACAAATTTTAGGATTTTTTTTTCTATTTCTGTGAAAGACTCCATTGGAACTTTGACAGGGATTACAGTGAATCTGTAGACCACTCTGGGTAATATGGACATTTTAACAATATTAATTCTTCCAGTCTATGAACGCTGTAACTCCTCCATTCTGAAAACTGTCAGTGAAACTGGCAGCAAAGACAAACAGATTAAGTTAAAAGTAAAGAGTGAGAACCTTCAGAAAAACTTCTCAGCATTTCTTCCTCATGCAGCTCACAGCCCCAAATAGTTGATACTATTTCTGTGAAATCTAGATAGTTATTACTAATCCAAATGTTCCAAGCTCTTAGTATGAAAGTTAAATATTCTTTAGGAAGACTGCTTTAAAAAGATTCCCTTAAAAAAGCCAGGGGGCATTTAGCACCATCACAAGAAAAATTAACCTCATTACCAAATTTTCCCAAAACATTCAGTTTATTCTGTTACAGGGCTATGACAGACACTGAAAGTAGGAGTTGCCTATCATTTTTCCTACCTACTGTTAGGGATTTTAGTAACAGGACCCTAATTTTATGAGGAAGCAAGATACCCACCTCTTAAAAACTCTATTTCCTAGCTTCCTTTGCAAATAGATGTGTGGTCATTTGACTGCATTCTAGCTAAGAAAATATAAGCAGAACGTTAGGTGGTATGCACACCCAAGAAGACTCCTTAAAAGGGTGGTATGTATTCTTTCTACCATTTTCCCTTTCCTCCTGCTCTCTACCTGGAACATTAAAACATGATGGCTGGGCTTCCCTGGTGGCACAGTGGTTAAGAATCCGCCTGCCAATTCAGGGACCATGGGTTCGGTCCCTGGTCTGGGAAGATCCCACATGCCACGGAGCAACTAAGTCTGTGCGCCACAACTACTAAGCCTGCGCTCTACAGCCCACAAGCTACAACTACTGAGCCCGCGTGCCAAAACTACTGAAGCCCATGCGCCTAGAGCCTGTGCTCCGCAAAAAGAGAAGCCACCGCAATGAGAAGTCCGCGCACTGCAATGAAGAGGAGCCCCCACTCGCCGCAACTAGAGAAAGCCCGCGCACAGCAATGAAGACCCAACGCAGCCAAAAATAAATAAATGAACAAATTTATTAAAAAAAAACAAACATGATGGCTGGAGTATGAGCAGCCATATGGACCATGAGACAAACTAGAGGATGAAAGTCATGTGTCAGGGATGACAAAGTAAGAAAATGAAAGGAGTCTGGGCCTCTGATGACCAAATAAACACCATACCAGCCCTGTTCAGTCTACCTCTGGAATTCTTAAATGTGAAGAAAAAATAAACTATTTTCTTTAAGCCACAGCCAAACATAATTAACAGCTAATATAAATATGAATAAATCGATTTTTTCCCACAGCTGCTGCAGAAAAATAAACATTTAGACCCCTAGATTTCCCCACCTACAAAAACCTTTCACATGCATGCCTTGTTTTATTTTTTTATTTATTTATTGGTTGCACCGGATCTTAGTTGCAGCAGGCGGGCTCCTTAGTTGCAGCTCTCCTGCTCCTTAGTTGCAGCATGTGGGCTCCTTAGTTGCGGCTCGCCAGCTCCTTAGCTGCAGCATGAGAACTCTTAGCTGCAGCATGCATGTGGGATCTAGTTCCTTGGCCAGGGATCGAACCCGGGCCCCCTGCATTGGGAGCGTGGAGTCTTAATCACTGTGCCACCAGGGAAGTCCCTGCATGCCTTGTTTTAAAAAAAAATTTTTTTTTATATGGGAATTTAGCACAGACAGGATTTGAAGAAGCTGACTAATATTTTCCCCTTCCATTATAAAATCGTAAACCCATTACCACCGACGAGAGTACTTTTCCACAATTTTTAATTAAAATCATCTTTTAAAGATCATTTGGAGCTGATTCACTTTGTTATAAAGCAGAAACTAACACACCATTGTAAAGCAATTATACTCCAATAAAGATGTTAAAAAAAAAAAAATCATTTGGGAACTTCCCTGGCAGTCCAGTAGTTAAGACTCCACACTTCCAATGCAAGGGGCCTGGGTTAGATCCCTGGTCGGGGAACTAAGATCCCACATGCTGTGCAGTGTGGCCAAAAAAGTATTAAAAAAAAAAAAAATATATATATATATATATATATATATGTTTATATATATATTCATTTGGGATAGAAAAGCTATAAAGAAAGCAATATTTGAAACAAAGTACAAAATATTAACTATGAAAACCTAAAATATCATTTTTGATGTTTGTTTGTATCATAAGAATTTGAGAGGTAGCTCCATTACAAAGGTCTTTACCTATAGATTTTAGTTAGATGTAGTGGGACTACATCAAACTACAAAGCTTCTACACGGCAAAGGAAATCATCAACAAAGTTAAAAGGCAACCTATTCAATGAGAGAAAATATTTGCAAGTCATATATCTGATAAGGGGTTAAAATCCAAAATATATAAGGAACTCATACAACTCAATAGCAAAAAACCCCAAACGATCTGACTGAAAAAAAGGCAGAGACACTGAAAAGACATTTTTCCAAGGAAAACATACAGATGGCCAACAGGTACACAAAAAGGTGGTCAACACTGCTACTCGTCACGGAAATGAAAATCAAAACCACTATGATATACCACCTCACACCTATTAGAAGGGCTATTATCAAAAAGAAAAGAAATAATGAGTATTGGCAAGGATGTGGTAACAAGGGAACTCTTGTGCACTTGTGCACTGTTGGTGGGAATGTAAACTGGTGCAGCCACTATGGAAAACAGAGCGTTCTCAAAAAAAATTTTTTAATGATCCAGCAACTCCACTTCTGGGTATTTATGCAAAGGAAAGGAAAACACTAATTAGAAAAAAAAATATATGCACTCCCATGTTAACTGCAGCATTATTCACAATAGCCAAGATATGGAAAAAACCTAAGTGTCCATCAATGGATGAATGAATATGTGATAAATAATATGTGATATATATACAATGGAATACTGTTCTGCCAAAAAAAAAAAAAAAAAAGGAACAAAATCTTGCCATTTGCAACAACATGCCTTGAGGGCATTATGCTAAGCGAAATAAGCCAGAGAAAGACAAATACCATATGACATAACTTATAGGTGGAATCTTAAAAAAAAAAAAGCTCATAGATACAGAGATCAGATTGGTAGTTGCCAGAAGCAGGGGGTGGACGAAATGACAGAAGGGGGTCAAAAGATATAAATTTCCAATTATAAAATAAATAAGCCATGAGGATATAATGTACAGCACATGGTGACTATTGTTAATAATACTGTATTGCATATTTAAGATCTATCGCATAGATCTTAAAAGTCCTCATCACACACAAATTTTTGTAACTTTGCATGGGGATGGATGTTAACTTGACTTACTGGGGGAATCATTTTGCAATATATACAAATATCGAATCATAATGTTGTACACCTGAAATTAATATAATGTTGTACATCATTTATACCTCTATTAAAGAAAAAGAAATTGAGAGGTAGCTCTGTTACCCAGGTCTTTATCTACAGATTATAGCACTATCTTTTATGAAATTATTTCCTCTTGAATCACAGGCCTTGGTTTCTTTAAATAGCTAATGTTATATTATTCCACAATAACTTATTAAAATTTCCTAATTAGGAATATCAGTATATTTATTTTTATATATTATATATGCCTTACATATTCTTACTACTTATAGTAGCTTCCTAATCATTAGATTCATTATTATAACATACAGTTGTGGATTCTGTACATGGGTATCTGGGGAGTCCAACTAAAGTTACTTCAATCTCATCTTCAGTCTTGAAACACAGGTTTCCTCTTCCCCAGTTCATTTCTGAAGTGCTATTTGTATATATTGTTTTTGTTCATTCTTCTCATAATTCATTCTCTAAAGAGACTATTCTCTGTTGCTTATTATTTGTTCTCTTAATGTTATTTATTCTGAAAGGTTTTTATTTGGAAAGAGAATGAGAAACTTGTCTGAGTCTCTACAAATTATAGGTCCATTTTCCAATCCACATTGCCTTACTCAGATAAGAAACAGTATAAAAAAATCTCTCTTAATCCCTATGCAAAACCATTTTACATGTTTGTGTGCAACACTAAAAATTTTCCTTATACTTCTTTACTTACAGTTTCTGTTTTCATCCATTTTTATATATCAAAAATCTTGCTATCAAAACTACTTTTGTTAATCCCAAGAAATTGCCATGAGTCCCTTCATATTACTTGAAGTCATTAAAACAACAGTATAAAAATTGTATATTTTAAGTGTTATAAAACATTTTAACTCCTTTTGAAGCTGCTAAAAAAAGTGTTAAATTGAAACATATTATTAACCTTATTTTTACATAAATTCTACACTGGAAAAAATTATGAAAGACTAATTGCAGAAATATCTCAGAATTTTTGTTGACCAATTATTTTATACTCAAAACTACAGTGAAAAGAGGTCATAAGATAATGATAGCTTACCTTGAAATGGGATCTTAATATACTTTGTCGTGAACTAAAGGAAAAATAAAAAAGTAAAATACGAGTTACCACTCAAGATGTGCTACTATTCAAATTTTTCAAAATTTTTTTCTTTTTTAAACCACAAGTACATAATCAAAGTCTATACTAAAAGTCTTAAGCCTTTTTCTCAATAAACCAAAAAGATGTTTCACTGTAAAGACTTAGTTTTATGGAAGTTTAAGAACCCTGTGCAAGTAATTTAATTCTCAATATGCTCATTTATAAAAACCAGTAAGACTTTACTTAATATACTTTTCAAAAATGTTTCCTGAATATTTAAAAAAAAATAAGATAAAGTCCAGAAGAAACTGCCAAAAGACCTCACAGGGTGTCACTGACTTTGGTAAATAAATCACAAAGCAGGATTTGATCCTTATCTTTGCTGACATTCCCAGCATTCATTCTTCTTTGTTCCATGTTATAAATTCCCTTCTGACTAAGGATTCAGCAAGGTTCCTGCTCTTTCTGCTCCTTCTGTGACAAGATGCTAAATTTTCTCTAGGTATCTTTTGTATATATCTGACCTCCTTAAGTGTTGGTTTTAAAATAAAGTCTCAAGAGTTGTGGAGTACCTAAATCTTACATGTACCACCTAAAATAGATGTCCTTTGAAGTTTGTCAAATTAATTCATGCCTATTTATTTATTACGTGGTTAGGTTTCTCTTTTGATCAATACATTTATGAAATTGTTGACCAAATCAGGGATACAGTCTGTGAGCACAAAATTGAAAATGGCCTTGGTACACGGGTACCTAAATTAACTACCAACAGAGTTCCAAATAAGTAGCAAACAATGTTTGGTGAAACCACAGATTTAGTAAGACTCCATTTTATTTTATTTTTTTTTGCTAATTTAAAAATGATTTCATACTGTAGTTTCACAAATATAAAACTCACATTTCGGGCTTCCCTGGTGGCACAGTGGTTAAGAATCCGCCTGCCAATGCAGGAGACACAGGTTCGAGCCCTGGCCCGGGAGGATCCCACATGCCGTGGAGCAATTAAGCCCGTGTGCCACAACTACTGAGCCTGCACTCTAGAGCCCACGAGCCACAACTACTGAGCCCGCGTGCCACAACTACTGAAGCCCGTGTGCCTAGAGCCCGTGCTCCACAACAAGAGAAGCCACTGCAATGAGAAGCCCGCACACTGCAGGGAAGAGTAGCCCCCGCTCGCCGCAGCTAGAGAGAGCCCGCATGCAGCAACGAAGACCCAACACAGCCAAAAATAAATAAAAATAAATAAATAAATAAATTTAAAAAAAAAAAAAAAAAAACTCACATTTCATAGTGTAAGTCAGCCACTTAAGCAAAATTTGAGCAAAAGGACAAATGAGTTAAAAGCTGAGCAAGGGGTTCAAATGTTGCCTCTCTTATCTCTACCACTTACACAAATAGTAAGTAAACTTAGGTAACGTACTGAACCTCTCAGTTTTTGATAAGACCCTTAATCAAGGGGAGCTGTTATCATTAGACACTAGCATCAGATTAAGTATGTTATCTAGCTTGATTTATTCAAATACACCTTATTATTATGTCACCTTCACATAACTGCTATATATATTTGGTGTATATTTCCCCTTGCTAAATCCTTTCAGGCATGTTTCACTGGGTCTTTCATCTCATAAAATATATCTTAGCAATTGTAAATAACTAGTTATAGAAAATGAATATAAGGAGTGTTTGCTTTTGAGATTTTATAGTCATTACTATGAAATTACAAATTAGAAGTAGTGTATCTATATATCTTTGGCCTCTTTCTACATGATTGTTTCATTCTCCCACCATAAGCACCCTTGTCCTATCAAACCTTTCTGTTTGGCAAGGATCACATACTCATTTACACCTTTTTTGATGACTAAGGCAACATGTAATCTCTCCCAAAGGCAAAGTCCTATTTGCAGCAAAAACTGAATCCCCAGTTAAGAAAATCAGAAAGATGTTTTTGTGGCAATAAGGTAATCCCAAGTTCTCTGAAATCATACCACATCTACTTAAACTTAAAAATAAAGCTGAACATAAGAGCTATTTTATAGCTTCTTACAACAGCCAGTACAGTTCTTTGAACATAATATACACTTAATAAACATTTTTCCTACTATTAACAAAAGTGAGATCTAAAAAATTAAATATGCAGCATTCTCTACACTAAAAAAAGGTAATAATAACTTAAATGTCCCACTATAGAAAAAAAAAAAAAAAAAAACGGCTCTAACTTATGTAAGAGTTTCCCACTACAGGTATTTCTCTGGCTCAGCTAAACTGTAACTGTCATGACAGTGAGAACAATATCTCAATATCAGTGTCCATAACAAAATATAGCAGACACCCATTAAACATCTGGCAAATGACTAACTTTAATTCTCTAATATATTACCCCCCCAAAAAAAGAAGTTCTTTAATTTCTAAATTACAGAGCATGATGAACTCTGTCTGAAAAAGAATATATATTCACAGTTTTTTGAAAAACTTGAAAGTTTTAAGACTTTTACCCTTTTCCTGTTTTATATTATTCATTATATTTTTTAATTTTAAAATTGCTTACAATCTCTCCATAGCAACCTACCTGTTTTAATTTTTGCAGAATTCTTCTCAACCTTTCTTCACATGCATATATTTTACCTGCATGTATTTACTAAACTACTTTCCTATAATTAGACATTTAAGTTTTTTTATTTTAATCATAGTTTAAGTGTTCCAACAGACATGAGACAAATTTTTAAGACCTACTTTATGACATTTATTGAATATTTGCAGTACTTTATTATTTGTAGTAGCAAAATTCTGGGACAACTGAAATGTCCAATGGTCAGGAATTAAGGACAATCCAAATATTCCAAAATAGGTACATGAATTACATTAATTTAATATGATTATGGTGAGCTACAAAACAGTATGTATAATGTTATATCCTTTGGTTTTAAATATATATGTATCTAATATGAAGAATATGGAATGATATACACCGTAGAGTTAATGGTAATTGTCTCTGGATAGTCAAGATTACAGGTGTTCGTTAAATTGTTCCTTTACTCATTTGTAGTTTTTTGTTTGGTTTTGGTTTTTGCCCATAGCAAGTCCACTGACCATATAATAGCATAATTAATACATTAATTAATGAAAACCCCTTGCTGAATATTTATATTAAATTACCCCCCCCCAGCTTATCAGTTATTGTCACATATTTAGGTTACCCAACATTTTGCCATTACAAAGAACTCAACAGAAAAAACTGGTTAAACCTGAATTTAAAATGAAAAAGCTATAAAATTGGGGGGGAAATTGTGAAAAGTGAACAAAATTCCTTAAAGAAAATAATTGTAAAATCACTCTGGGCATAACAAAATTATTAATATCTGAAAACTAGTGATCAGAGAATATTCATTTTAAACAGAATTGCTGTGGTGCTTTCAATCAAAGCAATTTTAACTATATCACCAGCTACCGTTATTGGTACTTCCCAGAATTTGTACATGTTTACTCTACTGGGATTAGTTAGGTCTTCCCCCTGCATGGTCACCAAGTAAACATCTACTCTGTGTCTTAAATCATACGCTCTCCTCTCTATGAAGTCTTCCCTGATTCCTCCAGACAGAGGTACTCACTCCCATATGCGCACTTCCTATACGTATTTTCATAGTACATTTTACTATAATGTAAATATCTATTTACATTTCTGCCTGTTTCATTAGACTACAAGTTCCTTGAAAGCAGAGATCATATCTTACCATTTTTATATTCCCTGCCTTATCCATAACAGAGTGAAATATTAACAAAACTTCTAGGAAAATACCTGAATTATAATCTGACATAGTCAATTCAATTCAACTAATGTTTAAAAGTGCCTATTTAGGTTTGAGCCATTTATGTAAAGTGTAAAGGGGAGTAAAAGCACGACTCTTCATCACAAGATGCTTAAAGGCTAATGGAGAGGTTTAGGCAAGAATACAAACAAAAACACACAGAATAAATCCTACAACAGATGTACAAACAAAGTGCTGTAAGTACATAGTAAAAGGAGAAGTTAATTATGGCTAAGAAGGAGAAATCAGGAAAAGGTTTTCTGGAAGAGGAAGTATTTCAGATAAGCCTTAAAAGATTTTAACAGGCAGAAAAATAGTGAGAAAATATAGAGAACTGAGCAAAATCCAATATGGCTTTCATATACAAAATGTGAGGAGTTAATACTGAAAAGAAGTGGAAAAATAGAATAGGAACTATTCCTGGAGATCCTTAAATAACAAGTTTGGGAATCTGGAGAACAATTTAAACCATCAAAATGAGATTTCTTCTTTTTGCTATTAACTATACCCTAAAGAAAAATTTACTTTACCATCAAGTAAGTTTTAGAGCCCAAAGAATATCAATGTTACATATGATTTTTTTCATACATAATCCTCATTAGAGTAGTCAGATTATAGATATGATTTTAGGGCATTCCTCTATGGTTTCAAGATTTCACAATTAAAGACATGTTTCAAAATAGGTATAATGACATATTCAAAATGTCCTATATAAAATTAATCTCAATTCTATTTTCATTTGCACTAAAAAAAGAGAAGACAATCTGAAAATGCCTTGTCCAAAAAGCAAAGCTAAAAAAAAAAATTAAATATACTTACTGTAACACAACCTTTAGGAGCTCCTTTTACTTTACCAATATAAACAGAAGTAAATATAAAATCCAGTTGTAGATCCATCTCATTACTAGGTATAACACAGGAAATGTTTTCCATGACAGGATTATATGGACATAATTCAGATGAAGCCTAACAAGGAAAAAATTATAAAATGCATATAAACCTAAGTATCATATAAATGCTGACGATGATTTTCAAAGTCAAATACTTCTTTAAATTACTATTAATGAATCTGTGAAGGATTTTACACTGTTCTTACTGTGAAGAAATAGTTATCTAGATTTTTTTCCTTAAAAAGTGTATGGTTGGACTTCCCTGGTGGTGCACTGGTTAAGAATCTGCCTGCCAATGCAGGGGACACGGGTTCGAGCCCTGGTCCAGGAAGATCCCACATGCTGCAGAGCGACTAAGCCCATGTGCCACAACTACTGAGCACGCGTGCCACAACTACTGAAGCCTACTCGCCTAGAGCCCGTGCTCTGCAACAAGAGAAGCCACCGCAATGAGAAGCCTGCGCACAGCAACGAAGAGTAGCCCCCGCTCGCCGCAACTAGAGAAAGCCAGCATGCAGCAATGAAGACCCAAAGCAGCCAAAATTAAATAGATTAAATAAATTTTTTTTAAAGTATGTTTACTTTGAGAAAATTACTCTAAAATGCTGACTCCTAAATTAATTCCATAGGCCTAAGTTCCAGAAATACATCCTCCTCTGTATCAAAGCCATTTCAAAGTCAGTATTCTCTAATAGGCTTTATTCATTTTTAACTCAACAGAAATAAATTAAGATTTATATAGTGTTTAGTTTAAAATGAGGTTTTAAATACATTATCTCTCTTAATCACCACAACCACCCCATGGGGCAAGTTTTTTTTTTTTTCTTTTTGTATTTTATAAGTAGAGTTAATATATGTTTGGATTGGTTAAGTGACCTGCCCATGGTAATGCAGTTAGTAAGAAGCAAAACTAAGACAAATGCAGGTTTCTAACTCCAGGTCAAGGGTTATTTCAAGCACATAAAATTGCTTCCATAAACCAAGACAATGCTCTCAGCTATTGCACTTTTAGTGAGCAATGAAGGAATATAAGTGCCTAAGAACCGTCTGTTACATCAAATCTATATATACTTTACTACATGCACTATGGCTGAGGATAGCCAACCAGCTGCCTAAAGCCTCAAAAATCATACCACTTCTGCTCAAAAAATTCACAACTCTGCTTTTAAATTACAATAGACTACCAGGCAGTATCAGCAGCAGCAATTTCCCACCATCTCTTTGGAGTTTTACACTGCTTTCAGATGACTTTTTCCACTCCACATTTGCCTAGCTGTTACACATTATCCCTCTTTAACCTTAACATCACTAATAACCAAATAAATTACTACTAGAGCAATTATGCATGTGTACTCACTCTCCTCCTACCTCTAGAAAATGTGATTAATCCTCACCTGAAACATGCACATTACTCATTATTTTTAACCCAGCTCACAATGCCATTTACCTGCGTAATAGAATTTCTTTATCATTCTCAGCTTTTACTGCTTACTGAACTCTTCTTCTCCCCTAAGTAAAAAAGGGGGAATCTAATCAACTACAGATGGTTCTCATCAGTCAAATAACTGCCTGTGTGTTTTAGGTGATAAAGTGAGAAGATGGATTAGAAAGAATTCCTTATTGGGCCTCACATTTGGTAAAGACTAACTGCCTCTTAAAAATGGTCAATCTATGTTTCTCATAACTTCATTTAAAATTGGAAACAAGGGAGGGTGTGGAGGTTTATTCTGCCTTATAGATTTTGGTAGATCTCTACATTATTTGCTGCTTCGCTGTGATCATATGCTGTCAGTTCTACAAGAGATGTCATTTTCCTTTAACACAGTCATTTCATACTGTATTGTCAATTTATATACTGCCAAGGGAACTGTAATTCATTTAGAATTTTGAATTCATTATCAACACTGTTTTAATTACAAATACAACTAAGCCATCAAGTAGGCTATTGGCCCAACTGGGCAACAACTGTTACATTTTAACAAAAATTCAGAACACAATTCCTGAGGTAATCTCTCTATGGAGTACCAAATGCAACAGAAACACTGGTGAGGTACTTCCCTGGTGGTCCATTGATAAAGAATCCACCTTACAATGCAGGGGACTCAGGTTCGACCCCTGGTCAGGGAACTGAGATCCCACATGCCGCAGGGCAACTAAGCCCGCACGCCACAACTAGTGAGCTCACGAGCCTCAACTAGAGAGCTCACGTGCCGCAAACTACAGAACCCACGCACCCTGTACCCTACACACCACAATGAGAGAAGAGAAAACCCGCACACCACAACTAGGGAAGCTCACGCGCCGCAATGAAAGATCCCGCATGCCTCAATGAAGATGACGCAAATAAGACCCGATGCAGCCAAAAATAAGTAAATAAATAATAAATTTTTTTAAAAAAAGAAAGAAACACCCATGAAACACTAATCAGCCCATCAGACTGTTTTCATGGAACTGACCAAATTCTTCACCACACTCTATAGAATAACAGCCTCTGACATTATTCAAAAACAACCAACAGAAGTTAACCATAATTCTGCGCTGGTGGTCTACCGATAATCATTTCTTTAATATAGGATAATCAGAGCTGATAATATGAATGAATACTGACAATAAATAACTTGAACCTTACTTTAGAGCTATATGTATGTCAAAACACCACTGGCTGACATTAAACCAACAGACACTTCCACTTACTGTTTTCTATAAGAGGAAGAGACAAAGCACTTACCAAACTGATAGGTTTGTAACACTGTTCTAAATGCTTTCATATGTTGTTTCACTTAATACTCAAAAAATAATCTTGTGAATTAGGTGTTATTATCCTCATTTAGCATATAAGGAAACTCAGGCTAAGGAAGTTAAGGGACTTGCCCAAATGACAGAGCCAGTATTTGAACATAGATCTGTGTATCTCCAGAAGTCAGGTTCTTTCCTCTATCATGCTGCCTTAATAGCATGTGAGGAAAAGGAATAATTCCAAGTCACCATTGTACTGTAAGACCAGACAAATACTGGAAACTGTTTAATTCTAGAAAATATTTTGATAAAGTACTTAAATGTCCAATGAGAACCATAAGAGAAGAATAAATATTCAATTCAGAATATTTAGACTGAAAAAATAAAAATGGCCAGAAGAAAAATGGTATTAAGCCTTTCACTTCAAATAAAGACAACTACATACTTCCCTCAAACTAATATGAAAGTTGTCTCAAAATTCAAACTAAAAAAATTCATAATTTTTATATAATATTCTGCTCGACGGAAACAAAAAATAGTCATTAGCCTATAGTGTATATTTCACTGTTAATCTGTGAGAAGACAGAAATAAATTACCCGTACAGATTCACATGTAATCTGTGGTAGTTCTGACATTGCTGGCTCAGAAGTACTCTCACTTTCATTAGAGATGGCATGATCTTGCTTAGGTTGTAATTTAAGAATTTCTGAACTTTTATGTTCAACGGGTCCTTCTTCATCACTGGAAACAACAACTAAAACGGTAAAATGTATTTTTTAAATGTGTCACAATAATCATATATAAAAAGAGAACTTTGTAATTCGTGCAATATATCTTTCATAAACCCACTGAACTGAATCATCTAACTTTATTCAATTTAGAAACTGGCCTATCATTCATTATCTAATTTATACTAGTCGCATACAATGTTTCCAGGTCAGCGCTATTATTTGGCAGTTACCTGCAACCTTACCTTCTGGAGGACGAAGATATTTAAAAATGGATAGAGCCATGAGGAGAACTTAGGACCAAATTCTAGTTCTAATAATGTATTATGCCATCATTCTAAATTGTACTTTAAATCCTGTTACATTAGTTGCTTTTAGGAGGGGAAAATGGATGGCTAGGAAAAGATGCGGGAGACCAGTCACTGGATATCCTTTAGAACCTTTTTTGTACCATGTGACTGCATCAAATACTGGAAAATTAAAAATCAAAATTAATTAATTAATTAAATCAAAATTAATGACAATAATTAAACAGCACTTAAACGCTCTGTACTTCAGCTTAATCAACCAAAATGACAATAATAATGGTCCTTACAGAAACTTATAAAAAACTACTGATGAGATTACAGTACACTAATCTAAAAAAAAATTACTTCTGCTTCCAAGTATTCTATTCCTTACCTAAATCAATATTACAAAATAAATGAAGTCCCAAAACCCCAAGTCTTTTTTTTTCTGAAGTTAATATATTCCACAATGATGTAATAAATAACTTATTGCCTAGCAAAATTTGTTTGAGAGGAGAAAGAAAACAACTAAGTAGAGGAGAGAAAATTATTATCCTCATGTTACTTACTTGGTTCAGCAGAGATAAATGATTGGTTCCCTTCACTATGTTCACTTAAAACAGGTTTTTCTATCGTGTTCAATTCATTCTCATCCTTCTCGACCACAGGACAATTCCCCACAGTATCAGTAGGAATAGAGCTCTCAAAAGTCTTAGTGGTTGAACATTCAGAGGTGATTTGGGGAGCAGCACTCAAAGCCAACTCCTGACTACAAAGTGAGGCTAGTTTAGTAAAATCACTTTCTGTGGGTTCAAGCATAATTTCTTCAAGCAGCTTTGGGTCCTCCTGATAGTTTTCACTTGACTTTTCCAACTCAGTGGATACTGTTGGGTCATTTTCTTGTTCTTTCTGAACATAAATAAATGCATACAAAAATTAGCATTTTTCAAATTTGGCTAACATAAAGAGTTTTTTTAAGTTTAAATTCCTAAAGAAGAATATAAAAGTAAAAATATTATATCATTTCTATAACTATAGGGGTAGAAACTACTCAATTATACTACATTACTCTTGCCAGTGTCTCTCAAATATGTAGAGTTTGGTCTGTACAATCAGATGCCTAAACATTTTTCAAAAGGATGGGAAGGAGAAACTCCCATATTTACAAGTGGCTCAGAGGTCTCCCACAGTCTTGTCAACTTTAAATGAGAGGAATTTTTTTTTACAGTTTTATTTTGCAAAAGAGGCCATTTGACATCATATGACTTTAGTAACAAAAGAGCAAAAAAATTAAAAACTTAAGAGGATAACAGGGCTTCCCTGGTGGCGCAGTGGTTAAGAGTCCGCCTGCCAATGCAGGGGACATGGGTTCGAGCCCTGGTCCAGGAAGATCCCGCATGCCGCGGAGCAACTAAGTCCGTGCGCCACAACTACTGAGCCTGCGCTCTAGAGCCCACGAGCCACAACTACTGAAGCCCGCGCCTAGAGCCCGTGCTCTGCAACAAGAGAAGCCACTCGATGAGAGGCCAGCGCACCGCAACGAAGAGTAGCCCCTGCTTCCCGCAACTAGAGAAGAGCCCCCGTGCAGCAACAAAGACCCAACGCAGCCAAAAAATAAAAATTTAAAAAAAAAAAGAGGATAACAATATGAAAAATTATGAAAATCAATCACTGCCTTCACATCTCTATTACTGTATAAATCTAAATCATGTTTATAATTATAACTCAAAGGCACAGCAAAGTCCTGAAATGCCTTGTGAATCAGAGGACTCAAAAAGCTGTCTCCTCATACTTTTATTGTTAACTGCATACTAAGTCTTTGAAAATAGGTAATGTATGCATTAATGTATGTATGGTAATTCTCTACAACAAATTCCCTAAACTCTGGAAAAAGAGAAGTCTATAGAAATTGGAAGTAAATTACTACTGATAAAATAAGTCAGGTAATAATTTCACAGAGCAAGTGAAAAAGCAATTGACTGGACAGTATGAATAGTATTTGGTTATAATAAGGGGGAGAAAAAAGGAAACAGGTCTGAAGGACATACATCAAACTACTAACTAAGGGCTGGTTATCAGAAGAGAAATACTTTTAACTTTTTTACTTGTTCATAATACAGTCAGCCCTCTGTATGCACAGGTTCCACCAACTGCAAATGGTGAATATTTCCAGAAAAATAATTCCAGAAATTTACAAAAGGCAAAACTTGAATCTGCCATGAAGAGACAACTATTAACATAGCATTTACATTGTATTTATAGCCATTTACATAGCATTTACATTGTATTAGTTATTATAAGTAATCTAGAGATGATTTAAAACATACAGGAAGATGTAGATTATATGCAAATATTATACCATTTTATATAAGGGATTTAAGCATCTATGGATTTTGGTATGTGCAGGGTCCTGGAACCAATACTATGTAGATACTGAGTGATGACTGTATTTGAAATTTGTTCCCATAACTGTACTACTACAAAAAAAAGTTGTATTTAAAGTATTTTTTAAAAAATAAACAGAATCAAAAAAATAGGCAAAGAAAAGAAAGAAATATGATGATAAAAGCAGAAAGCCAGGAGAACATTATTTGGCCACAGTCAATTCATTTTTATCATAGCACAAATTATTTCATATGACATCTAAATACCTCTACTTACTGTCTGCTCTGCTGACTTATACAAAGAAGTAGGATTAAGAGAACCAGGTAAATTACTTCTAAGCCTTTGTTTTCTCTTCCTGGAAATCAGAGTGGGTTCCATTTTTGAATCAGAATATGTATTATCCTTGTTTCTGCTCCCCTCTTCAAGATGATCACAACCTCTACTTCCCCTATTGAGGTCTTAAAAAACAGAAGAGACATAAATATGACCAAAAAGTAAAGAAAGAATCCCATTTAGAAGAGCTCAAATAAAATCATCAAAATTACTATTCTACTTTCAAAGCTAGTTTTTTCATAGTCCACTGCTAAATTCTCATACTGACATGGATGAATATAAAGACATATCCCATTTTAAACTGCATACACAAAGCAAATGTTCATTGTACAAAAAATATAAGATATGGGAAAAATATTAAAAGGTAGTATTCTTTAGTAACCAAAGCAAAGCAACCAAACCATGTTTTTCCTTTTCACATAACTGCATTTTACTATGATACAAAAAAAAAAAAGTCTTAATAAAATTTTGAAAGTTAGTCTCTTAAAATGTTTTTTAAATTCACTGTGATTTGAGAAATTACAACTAATTTAGAAATTACAACTAATTTAGCAATTAGTTGTCTTTTTTAAATGTAAGTTTTATATATACATATTTTTTACATGAAAAGGGACAATAATTTGAAAGAGTAGAGTATTGATCACTGCTCTTTTAAAAGGAGCAAAAATACCTTTCCTCAGCAGGTGACTGTGATAAATAATCATTCATAAGGCTAACAATTTCCTTCACAGTTCATTTCTTTTTTTAAAAAAATCAAGACCCTATAATTTTAAATCTCCAATAAATTTATTACCCTACAGAAAAGGAAGTACTCCCTTTTTTAAGTCAAAAAAGCATTATTTTGAAACCCATATCACGTATTAACAAACCTGCTTAGTATTTCAGCTATCAAATATATGTGCGGTACAAAAATACCTTCCAAAAGGTTCTACCTAACTAACTGAGGGTTATCCTAACTAACTGAAGGTTATACTGAATTATTTTGCTTTCTGAATCTACACCATACAAGTACCAACTCAGAGTTCACATAAAGCAAGTCCCAAAGCAGCTTGCTTGAATTCATAACTTAAAATCTAGGGGCTTCCCTGGTGGCCCAGTGGTTGAGAATCTGCCTGCCAATGCAGGGGACACGGGTTCGAGCCCTGGTCTGGGAAGATCCCACATGCTGTGGAGCAACTAGGCCCGTGAGCCACAACTACTGAGCCTGCGCGTCTGGAGCCTGTGCCCCGCAACAAGAGAGGCCGTGATAGTGAAAGGCCCGTGCACCACGATGAAGAGTGGCCCCCGCTTGCCACAACTAGAGAAAGCCCTCGCACGAAACGAAGACCCAACACAGCCAAAAATTAATTAATTAATTAATTAAAAATCCTTCCCTCTATTTTAAAAAAAAAAAAAAAAATCTATGTAACACTGAATGGCCTGACCTCTCCATTCACTCAAAGTTCTTCAACACTATACACCTTCTCTTCAAACTATTCTTGCTCTTACTCTAGCTTTATAAACATCTAATGACTAACATTCATAATTTCTCTTTGTCTTTGTTTAAAAGGCAGGCATGGGGACAGGACTGAGGGCAAAAACTCCAAGACTGTCAACAGTCTTCCAATTTCCAAAGACAACGCTCTTAACTCCCTCCCCCCAGGAAAATAAACTACCCCTAAATTATCAACACAGTATTTTGAAAAGCACAATAAATTTTATTTGTAATTCTGTAAACTGTAAAGGTAGTCAAAGACAATTTCTACTTATAAATACCGTATCAAGCTATAATTTCTAAACATAAATGCTACAGCAAAACCTGAAGAGGGATTAGCTCAAGATGGTGAAGTAGAAGGACGCGAGCGCATCCCCTTTTTATGAAAACACCAAAATCACAACTAACTGCTGAACGACCAGGGACAAAAAAACGCTGGAACCTACCAAAAAAAGAATACCCTACATCCAAAGACAAAGAGGAGGCCACAGCAAGATGGTAGGAGGGGAGCAACAGCAATAAACTCAAATCCTATACCCGCCAAGTGGGTGACCCGAAAGTGGAAAACAATTATACCACAGAAGTTATCCCACAGGAGTGAAAGTTCCGAGCCCCACATCAGGCTTCCCAGCCTGGGGGTCCAACAACAGAAGGAGCAGTCCCCAGAGAATCTAGCTTTGAAGGCTAGTGGGGTTTGATCAAAGGACGTCCACAGGACTGGGAGAAACAGAAACTCCACTCTTGGAGAGCACACGCAAAGTCTCGTGCACACCAGGATCCAGGGAAAAAAGGAGTGACACTGTAAGAGACTGGGCCAGACCTCCCTGCTATTACTGAAGGGTGTCCTGTGGAGGCGGGTGGTGGCTAGGGCTCACTGTGGGGAAAAGGACACTGGAACCAGCAGTTCTGGGAAGTACCCACTGGTGGGAGCCCACCCAGAGGCCGCCATTAGCCCCACCAAACAGCTTGTAGGCTCCAGTACTGGGTCACCTCAGGCCAAACAACCAATAAGGTGAGAACCCAGCCCCACCCACCATCAGACAATCGGATTAAAGTTTTACTGAGCACAACCCTGCCCACCAGAAGGATGAGACACACCTCCACCCACCACCAGTCCCTCCCATCAGGAAGCTTGTAGAAGCCTCTTAAATAGCCTCACCCACCAGAGGGCAGAGAGCAGAAGCAAGAAGAACTACAATCCTGCAGCCTGCGGAACGAAATCCACAATCACAGAAAATTAGACAAAATAAGGACTTCCCTGGTGGCGCAGTGGTTAAGAATCCGCCTGCCAATGCAGGGGAACGGGTTCAAGCCCTGGTCCAGGAAGACCCCACATGCCACGAAGCAACTAAACCCGTGTGCCACAACTATTGAGCCTACACTCTAGAGCCCGTGAGCCACAACTACTGAGCCCGCATGCCAAAACTACTGAAGCCCATATGGCTAGAGCCCATGCTCCTCAACAAGAGAAGCCACCGCAATGGGAAGCCCATGCACCGCAATGAAGAGTAGCCCCCCCTCGCCCCAACTAGAAAAAGCCTGTGCTCAGCAACAAAGACTGAATGCAGCCACAAATAAATTAATAAATAAATACATACATACATACATACATTTATTTTTTTAAAAAAGAAAGAAAGAAAATTAGACAAAATGAAATGGCGAAAGTATATTTCCCAGATGAAGGAACAAGATAAAACCCCAGAAAAACAACTGAAGTGGAGATAAAAAACCTTCCAGAAAAAGAATTCAGAATAATGATACTGAAGAAGATGCAGGATCAAGGAAAAAGAATGGAGGCAAGGATGGAGAAGATGCAAGAAATGTTTAACAAAGACTTAGAAGAACTAAAGAACACACAAACAGAGGTGAACAATACAATAACTGAAATGAAAAATATACTAGAAGGAATCAATAGCAGAATAACTGAGGTAGAAGAACAGATAAGTGACCTGGAAGACAGAATGGTGGAAATCACTGCCGCGGAACAGAATAAAAAAAAAGAATGAAAAGAAATGACAGTCTAAGAGACCTCTGGGACAACATTAAACACACCAACATTCACATTATAGGGGTCCCAGAAGGAGAAGAGAGACAGAAAGGACTTGAGAAATAATTTTAAGAGATAATTGCTGAAAACTTCCCTAACATGGGAAAGGAAACATTCACCCAAGTCCAGGAAGAGCAGAGAGTCCCAGGCAGGATAAACCCAAGAAGAAACACAATGAGACACATAGTAATCAAACTGAAGAGAATTAAAGATAAAGAAAAAAATATTAAAAGTAACAAGGGAAAAACGACAAGTAACATACAAGGGAACTCACATAAGGTTATCAGCTGACTTTTCAGCTGAAACTCTACAGGCCAGAAGGGAGTGTCATGATATATTAAAAGTGATGAAAGGGAAGAACCTACAACCAAGAATATTCTACCCAGCAAGACTCTCATTCAAAAGCTTCACAGACAAGCAAAAGCTACGACAGTTCAGCACCACCAGACCAGCTTTGCAACAAATGCTAAAGAAACTTCTCTAGGCAGGAAAGACACCAGCAACTTAAAACAACCTTGTACATATACAGACTACTATATCAAAACCTCATGGGAATAGCAAACCCAAAAACTACAATAGATACACTCACACACACACACACACAAAGAAAAAGAAAAAGCAACCCAAACACAACACTAAAGATGGTCATCAAACCAGAGGAAAAGAGAACAAGAGAGGAAGGGAAGAAAAAAGACCTACAAAAACAAATCCAAAACAATTAAGAAAATGGCAATAGGAACTTACATATCGATAATTACCTTAAATGTAAATGGACTAAATGCTCCAATCAAAAGACATAAAGACTGGCTGAATGGATACAAAAGCAAGACCCATACATATGCTGTCTGCAAGAAACCCACTTCAGACCTAGGGACACATATAGACTGAAAGTGAGAGGATGGAAAAAGGTATTCAATGCAAATGGAGATCAAAAGAAAGCTGCAGTAGCAATACTCATATCAGACAAAGTAGACTTTAAAATAAAGACTGTATAAGAGACAAAGAAGGACACTACATAATGATCAAGGGATCAATCCAAAAAGAAGATGTAACAATTGTAAATATATACGCACCCAACATAGGAGCACCTCAATATATAAGGCAAATGCTAACAGCCATGAAAGGGAAAATGACAGTAACACAATAATACTGAGGACTTTAACACTCTACTTTCATCAATGGACACATCATCCAGACAGAAAATCAATAAGGAAACACAGGCCTTAAATGACACATTAGATCAGATGGACTTAACTGATATTTATAAAGCATTCCATCCAAAAGCAGCAGAATACACATTCTTGTCATGTGCACATGGAATATTCTCCAGGACTGACCACATGCTGGGCCACAGAGAGCCTTGGTAAATTTAAGAAAATTGAAATCATTATCAAGCATCTTTTCCGACCACAACGCTATGAGATCAGAAGTAAATTACAAGACAAAAACTGTAGGGAATTCCCTGGTGGCTCAGTGGATAAGAACCCGCATGCCAATGCAAGGGACATGGGTTCAAGCCCTGGTCCAGGAAGATCCCACATGCCACGGAGCAACTAAGCCCACATACCACAACTACTGAGCCTGTGCTCTAGAGCTCACGAGCCACAACTACTGAGCCTGTGTGCAACAACTACTAAAGCCCATGCACATTGAGCCCATGCTCCACAACAAGAGAAGCCCACGCACCACAACGAAGAATAGCCCCCGCTTGCCACAACTAGAGAAAGCCCGTGTGCAGCAACGAAGACCCAACACAGCCAAAAATAAATAAATAAATTTAAAAAGAAGAAAAAAGAAAAAGAAAACAAGTGTCAAAAACACAAACACATAGAGGCTAAACAATATGCTACTAAACAGCCAATGGATCACTGAAGAAATCAAAGAGGAAATCAAAAAATACCTAGAGACAAATGAAAACAAAGCACAATGATCCAAAACCTATGGGATGCAGCAAAAGCAGTTCTATAGCAATACAAGTTTACCTCAGGAAACAAGAAAAATCTCAAATGAACAACCTAACCTTACACCTAAAGCAACTAGAGAAAGAAGAACAAGCAAAACCTAAAGCTAATAGAAGGAAAGAAATCATAAAGACCAGAGCAGAAATAAATGAAACAGAGAAAAAGAAAACAATAGCAAAGATTAATGAAACTAAAAGCTGGTTCTTTGAGAAGATAAACAAAATTAATAAACCTTTAGCCAGACTCATCAAGAAAAAAAGGGAGGATTCAAACCAATAAAATTAGAAATGAAAAAGGAGAAGTTACAACTGACACTACAGAAATACAAAGGATCATAAGAGAGCATCTATAGGGCAATAAAACGGACAACCTGGAAGAAATGGACAAATTCTTAGAAAGGTACACTCTCCCAAGACTGAACCAGGAAGAAATAGAAATTATGAACAGACCAATCACAAGTAATGAAATTCAAACTGTGATTTAAAAACTCCCAACAAACAGAAGTTCAGGACCAGATGGCTTCACAGGCGAATTCTATTCAACATTTAGAGAAGAGCTAACAGCTATCCTTCTGAAATTGTTCCAAAAAATTGCAGAGGAAGGAAAACTCCCAAATTCATTCTGTTACCAAAACCAGACAAATATACTACAAAAAAAAAAAAAAGAAAATTACAGGCCAATATCATTGATGAATATAGATGCAAAAATCCTCAACAGAATACTAGCATTCCGAATCCAACAACACATTAAAAGGATCATACACCATGATCAAGTGGGATTTATCCCAGGGATGGAAGGATTTTTCAATGCCTGCAAATCAGTCAATATGATACACCACATCAACAAACTGAAGAATAAAAATCATATGATCATCTCATTAGATGCAGAAAAAGCTTTTGACAAAATTCAGCACCCATTTATGATAAAAACTCTCCAGAAAGTGGGCATAGAGGGAACATACCTCAACATATGGTCATACCATATATGACAAACCTACAGCTAACATCATACTCAACAGTGAAAAGCTAAAAGCATTTCCTCAAAGATCAGGAACAAGACAAGGATGTCCACTCTTGCCACTTTCAACATAGTTTTTGAAGTCCTAGCTACAGCAATCAGAGAAGAAAAAAAAATAAAAGGAATCTAAATTGGAAAAGAAGAAGTTAAATTTTCACTGTTTACAGATGACATGATACTATACATAGAAAATCCTAAAGATGCTACCAGAAAACTACTAGAGCTCATCAATGAATTTGATAAAGTTGCAGGTTACAAAATTAATACACAGAAATCTGTTGCATTTCTATACACTAACAACGAAAGATCAGAAAGAGAAATTGAAGAAACAATCCCATTTACCATCACATCAAAAAGAATAAAACACCTAGGAACAAACCTACCTAAGAAGACAAAAGACCTGTACTCCAAAAACTATAAGACACTGATGAAAGAAATCAAAGACGACACAAACAGGTCGAAAGATATACCATGTTCTTGGACTGGAAGAATCGATATTGTCAAAATGCTTATACTAACCAAGGCAATCTACAGATTCAGTGCAATCCCTATCAAATTACCAATGGCATTTTTCACATAACTAGAACAAAAAAATCTTAAAAATTTGTATGGAGACACAAAAGACCCAGAATAGCCAAAGCAATCTTGAGAAAGAAAAATGGAGCTGAAGGAATCAGGCTCCCTGACTTCAGACTATACTACAAAGCTATAGTCATCAAAACAGTATGGTACTAGCACAAAAATAGAAATACAGATCAATGGAATAGGATAGAAAGCCCAGAAATAAACCCATGCACCTATGGTCAATTAATCCATGACAAAGGAGGCAAGACTATATAATGGAGAAAAGACAGTCTCTTCAATAAATGGTGCTAGGAAAACCGGACGGCTACATGTTAAAAAAATTAAATTAGAACATTCTTTAACACCATACACAAAAATAAATTCAAAATGGATTAAAGACCTAAATGTGAGACTGGACACTATAAAAACTTAGAGGAAAACATAGGATGAACACTCTCAGACATAAATCACGGCAGTATCTTTTTCAATCTGTCTCCCAGGGTAATGGAAATAAAAACAAAAATAAACAAATGAGACCTAATTAAACTCAAAAGTTTTTGCATAGCAAAGGAAACCATAAACAAGAAGAAAAGACAACCCTCAGAATGGGAGAAAGCATTTGCAAATGATGTGACCAACAAGGGATTAGTCTCCAAAATTTACAAACAGCTCATGTGGCTTAATATCATCAAAACAAACAACCTAATCAAAAATGGGCAGAAGACCTAAATAGACATTTCTCCAAAGAAGACATACAGATGGGCAAGAGGCACATGAAAAGATGTTCAACATTGATAATTATTAGAGAAATGCAAATTAAAAGTACAATGAGATGTCACCTCACACCAGTCAGAATGGCGATCATGAAAAAATCCACAAACAATAAATGCTGGAGAGGGTGTGGAGAGAAGGGAACCCTCCTACACTACTGGTGAGAATGTAAATTGGTGCAGCCACTATGGCGAACAGTATGGAAATTCCCTAAGAAGCCAAAAATAGAGCTACCACATAGTCCCGCAATCCCACTCCTGGGCATATACCCAGAGTAAAATACGGTCCAAAAGGATATATGCACCCCAATATTCATTACAGCGCTGTTTACAATAGCCAAGACATGGAAACAACCTAAATGTCCATTGATAGAAGAATGGATAAAGAAGATGTGGTACATATATGCAATGGAATACTACTCAGCCATTAAAAAGAATGAAGTAATTGCCATTCACAGCAACATGGATGGACCTAGAGACTGTCATACTGAGTGAAGTAAGTCAGACAGAGAAAGAGAAATATGGTATGATATCGCTTATATGCAGAATCTAAAAAAAAAAAAAAAATGATACAAATGAACTTATTTACAAAACAGAAACAGACTCACAGACTTAGAGAACAAACTTATGGTTACCGGGGGGGAAGGGTGTGGGTCGGGGGACAGTTAGGGAGTATGGGACTGACATGTACACACTGCTGTATTTAAAATGAATAACCAACAAGGACCTACTGTACAGCACAGGGAATTCTCCTCAATATTCTGTAACAACCTAATTGGGAAAAGAATTTGAAAAATAATAGATACATGTATACGTATAACTGAATCACTTTGTTGCATATCTGAAACTAGCACAACATTGTTAATCAGCTATAATAAATATAAAACTGAAAGTTAAAAAGAACCTGATGAAAGAAATAGAGCTTGAAAAAAACTCTATTATACAGGAGTTTTCCTTCTAACAGTTTACTAATTGCACATGGGCCAAGACTATTGCATGGGAAACAGGAATAAATTTATTAGGTAGAGCTAGACATTGTAAAAACAAGACTCTACCTGATAACAAATACAATTTAACTTACAAATATTACTAGCATATAAAATTAAAGAGCTAACAAATTCCTATAAAAAAAAGATGTTAAATATTTCCAATGTATTATCTTCAAAAAAGCAAATTCTACAAGTCAAACTTAATGTACTACAAAAGAAAAGTATATCTAGTGTGGGGAATATAGTCAATAACTATGTAATATCTTTGTATGGTGACAGATCATAACTAGACTTATCGTGATCATTCTGAAATGTATAGAAATACTGAATTACTATGTCATGTAAGAGGAACTAACATAATGTTGTAGGTCAATTATAATTCAAAAACAAAGAAACTCAGAAAAAGAGATAAGATTTGTGGTTATCAGAGGCTGGGGAGGCAGAATTGCAAGACGGCAGTCAACATGTACAAACTTCCTGTTATAAGATAAATAAGTTCTAGGGATGTAATGTATAACATGATAAATATAATTAACACTGCTGTGTGTTATATAAGAAAGTTGTTAGGAGAGTAAATCCTAAGAGTTCTCATCACAAGGAAAATTTTTTTTCTATTTCTTTAATTCTGTATCTATATGAGAAGAAGGATGCTCACTAAATTCACTGTGATAATCATTTCATGATGTATGTAAGTCAAATCATTACGCTGTACACCTTAAACTTATACAGTGCTGTCTGTCAATTATATCTCAAAAAAACTGGAAGAAAAAACTGTTTACAATGGTATACCTGGGATTTAATTCAGAACTCTCATTAATTTATGGGCTCATGTTAAACAATTGGTATTAGACACAATTATCTATAGAATGAAAATACGGTGAGTTTCAATAAAGTTTCAATAGCTAACTTTCTTAAAAACACTTTACTTAAGAGGAGAACCTTCAGGGATACTAAGAAACTATAAAGTGTTTCTTTTATCATGCATTTTTTTCCCTGCTGTAAGTCTAAAATTCTACTGTGACTTTGAAGGAATACTGAAGGGCACAAATTAGAAAGCTTTTTATTTAACTATTCCTACTCTACCCAGGAAAGCAATGAAGGTTTAACAGTGTCTCGATAGTATCTGAATTGAGCCCACTTGTACAGTATAAGCCCACTTATATTTTTATATTGTAATTAAAGATAATTATTTCTGGGAAAAGGACAATTTGTAAAAATAAATAAATAAATAAGTGTCCTTCATTATATGCAGATAGTACTTAGTGACCAACTGAAAGATTATGTCTACAGAGTCACAATACTTTAGAGATTGCCCTCATAAGAGCTGCAGCTGGTTTCTTGTATACATCAAAGATATTAGTCTAGTTTCCTTTTAGGTTTTCCTCCTCTATGAAAAAGACTATTTAAAATGTGAAAACAGCTGTGTTCCAAATGAAGTACAAAGAATTTTTACATAGTGTCATTGAAGGATCCTGTTTCTTGTGAATAATTTATAAAATCATTCAGAAAACAAGATACCTCAACTAGTTTGAAGCTATCAATAATCCAAGAGACCCTTGAAGATGTTAGTTTCTCATTTGACTAATGTATAAATTTGTTTTGGTGAAAACTTTTATAAATTATTTTACGGTCTTTATAAGAAGAGACAAAAAGGAGAAAAGAAGTCAATTCATTAACCCGACAGGCAAGGAGGCCTACAGTGAATTTTCAGAAGTCTGGGATGTATTTACCTTTAAATTTGGGCTAATAGTGGCTTGTATTGGCATCCTCCTAGAGTCGAGAGAAATTCTAATGAATAAAGAATGTATTTCAGAGTAGGAGGATAGACAGTGGGAAGCTAATAATAATAATCAAGTTAGCAGTAATATCATTTACTAGACATATCCATGGAAATGACATTTAGAAAGAGTCAAACTAACATTATAACTTTATAGCTATATGCCCAGCCCCAACAAAAAAAAAAGAAAGAAAATAATAATATTCAAATTTAACTTCTGGATTTTGTAAATAAATCAAGAGATGTATACTACAGTATACAAATGGTAAATTTAGCAATTTTCTTTGTGTCGCTAAAAAATCTCTTTACTTTCATGTATAAATAAAGTTAGTTAAAAAAATATTATTAAAAATGCAACAAAAAAAAAATTCAATTGGCAACAGTTTTCTGAGGTTCACAAACCTTTAGGTTGAGTATCAGACATTACAAGAGAAATGCTATCATCATCTCTTCGTTTTTCTTTAGTGTATGCAGCCTGCTTTGCATAATTATTGTCTGTCTGACTTGGTTGTGAACTCCTGCAAAACAAAATAATATTATACTCAATTCTTCTAAACACAAATGAATTTAGAAGCCAGCTGACATATATTCAAGATAAAAATAACAGGTTACAAATGGCATCCTGTATAGCAGAGGCTGTAATCTGAACAGTAAAAAGAATATTAAAATATGACTTGAGAAATAAGTTCTCATTCCTGTTCTACCTTTAAATTCTCCATGTTTCTTTGGAAGGAAAAAACAAGATAAGCACAACACAGAATTGTGCACATGCAAAATGAACAAAGAATAATAGAAGTATTAAATACATTGAAGAGGTCTAAAAAGTAAAAATTCCATGAACACAAGTACATGATAATCACACTTATGTGTAATCAAAAAATAAGTCAAAGGTAATTGTTAATATGTTTCAAGCATGGTTCACATATCAAAAGTTATGTACAAAATAAAGTTTGGAGTGTAGTTACAAATTTTACCTACAGAGAAAATAATTTAAAATATAACCTACTGGTTAAATACATAAAATATAATACTGTGTGAAAAACAAGTTTTGGATGATGAGCATAATATCACTATTAATGAAAACATAATACAATAGTAGTAGGGGATTTCAATACCTCACCCCACTTTCAGTAATCATTAGATCATCCAGACCAAAAAAAAAAAAAAAATCAAAAAGGAAACATTGGATTGAACCATAAACTTGACCAAATAGACCTGACATGCATTTATAAAACATAAACACAGAACATTCTCCATGATAAGTCACATGATAGGCCACAATGCAAGTCTTAGCAAATTTAAGAAGACTAAAATCTACAAAATATCTTTCCCAACCAAACAGTATAAAATGAGAAATCAATAACAGGAGGAAAGCTGAAAAATTCACAAGTATATGGAGGTTAAACAATATGCTCCTGAAAACCAACTGGCCAAAGAAAAAATCAAAAGGAAGATCAAGAAATATCTTGAAACAAATGAAAATGTGAGCATAAAATGTCAAAATCTATGGAATGTTCTATGAGGGAAGTCAATAGCAATAAACGCCTATATTAAAAAACAAGAAAGAACTCCAATAAACAACCTCACTTTATACCTCTTGGAACTAGAAAAAGAACAAATGAAGCCCAAACTAAGCACAAGGAAAGAAACAACAAAGATCAGAGCAGAAGTAAATAAAATAGAAATAAGAAAAACAACAGAAAAGATAAACAAAACTAAGAGCTAGTTTTTTTTAAAAAATAAAGTTGACAAACCTTTAGCTACCCAAACCAAGAAAAAAAAGACTCAAATAAATCAAAACAGATCATCAAGAAACTACAATAAGTAATTATATGCCAACAATATGGATAACCTAAGAGCTGGTTTTCTGGGGGCAAAAAACCTTTTACCTAGACTAAGGGAAAAAAGAGAAGAAAAAGAGAGAAGACTTGTGAATAAAATCGTAACAACTGGTAGCACAGAAATATGAAGTATCATAAGTGACTATTACAAACAATTGTACATCAAGTCATATAACCTAGAAGAAATGGACAAATATCTAGAAACATACCAAACCTACCAAACTGAATCATGAAGAAAAAGAAAATCTGAACAGATCAATAACAAGGAGACTGAATTAGTAATCAAAAACCTCCCAACACAGAGAAGCCCAGGACCAAATGGTTTCACTGGTAATTCTACCAAGCAATTAAAGAAGAATTAATGCCAATCCTTCTCAAACTCTTCCAAAAATTTTAAGAGGAGGGAACACTTCTATACTCATTTTACAAGGCCATCACTACACTAATACCAAAGCCAGTTAAGAACACTACAGGAAAAGAAAACTATACACCAAATACCCCTGATGCATAGAGATGCAAAAATTCTCATCAAAGTATTAGGAAACCAAATTCCACCACACATGTTAAAAGGATCATACACCATGAGCAAGTGGGACTTATTCCAGAGATGCAAGAATGGTACAACATCCAAAAATCAATCAACGTGATAAACCACATTAACAAAATGAAAGATAAAAATCATCTGATCCCTCAAAAGACGCAGAAAAAGCATTTGACAAAATTCAACATCCTTTCATGATAAAACCCTCAAAAACCTGGGTATAAAAGGAACATACCACAACATAATAAAGGCCAATGCCACAAACCCACAGCTAACATCATATTAAACAGTGAAAAATTAAAAGCTTCACCTCTAAGATGAAGAACAAGACAAGGGTGCCCACTCTCACCACTCTTATTCAACGCAGTACTGGAAATCCTGGCTAGACAAATTAGACAAGAAAAAATAAATAAATAAAAGGCATCCAAATCAGAAAGGAAAAAGTAAAACTGTCATTATTTGCAGATGATATGATCTTATAGAAAGAAACCCTAGAAAATCCAGCAAAAAACTGAGAACTAATAAATGAATTCACTAAAGTTGCAGGATACAAAGTCAACATACTACAATCAGTTGCATTTCTATAACTAACAATGAACTATCTGAAAGAGAAATTAAGAAAAAATCCCATTTACAACTATAGCGAAAAGAATAAAATTATACTTATGAATAAATATAACCTAGAAGGAGAAAAACCTGTACACTGAAAACTATAAGATACTGATGAAAGAAACTGAAGACACAAATAAATGGGAAGATATTCTGTACTCATGGATTGGAAAAATTAATTTTGTTAAAATGTTCATCCTACCCAAAGCAACCTACAGATTCAAAGCAATCCCTATCAACATTCTAATGGCCTTTTTCACAGAAATAGAACAGTCTTAAAATTTGTATGGAACTACTAAAGACCCCAAATAGCCAAAGCAATCTTGAGAAAGAAAAACAAAGCCAGAGGAATCACACTTCATGATTTCAAACTATATTACAAAACCACAGTAATCAAAACAATATAGTATTGGCATAAAAACAGACACATAAATGAATGAAACAGAATAGAGAGCCAGAAATTAATCCATGCATATATGGTCAACTCCTGTATGATAAACACGCTAAGAATACACAATGGGAAAAGGAGAGTCTCTTCAATAACTGATGTTGGGAAAACTTGACAGCCACATGCAAAAGAATGAAACTGCATCAATATCTTATACCATATACAAAAATCAACACAAAATGGATTAAACACTTAAATGTATGACCTGAAACCATAAAACTCCTAGAAGAAAACATGAGGGTAAGTTCCTTCACATTGATCTTGGCAATGATTTTTTGGATTAAACACCAAAACAAAGGCAAGAAAAGAAAATTAAAAAGTGGGACCAAAAAGCTTCACAGCAAAGGAAACCTTCAACAAAATTAAAAGGCAACCCATGGAATAGGAGAAAATATTTGTAAATCATGTATCTGATAAGGGAGTTAATATCCAAAATATATAAAGAATTCATACAACTCAACCAAAAAAGTAGAACAATTTCATTAAAAAATAGGCAGAGAAACTGAACAGAAGTTTTTCCAAAGAAGACTACAAATGACCAACAGGTACATGAAAAGGAGCTCAACATCCACTAATCATCAGGGAAATGTGTATCAAAACCACAATGAGGTATAATCTCACACATGTGAGAAAGACTATTATCAAAAGATAAGAAATAAGTGTTGGCAAGGATGTGGAGTGCTGTGGGAATGTAAATTACTGCAGCCACTATGGAAAACAGTATGAAGGTTCCTCAAAAAATTAAAAATAGAACTAATATACGATCCAGCAATTCCACTTCTTAGTATGTATCCTTAGGAAACAAAATCACTCTCTCAAAAAGATATACACACCCCCATGTTCACTGCAGCATTATTTGCAACAGCCAAGACATGGAAACAACATAAGTGTCCATCAATAGATGAATGGATAAAGAAAATGTGACAAACACACACACGATGGAATATTATTCAGTCATAAAAAAAGAAAGAAATCCTGCCATTTGTGACAACATGAATGAACCTTGGACAAAGACAAATACCGTACAATCTCACTTATATGTGGAATCTAAATTTAAAAACAGACAAACACACACCTAGATACAGACAACAGACTGGTGGCTGCCAGAGCCAGGGGCATGAAATGACTGAAGGTGGTAAAAAGGTACAAGTTTCCAGCTGTAAGAGAAATAAGTCCTGGGGATGTAAGGTACAGCATGAAGACTATAGATGACAATACTGTACTATATATTTGAAAGCTGCTAACATAGTAGATCTTAAAAGTTCTCATCAAGAGAAAAAAACTGTAACTATGTGAGGTGATGGATGTTAACTAAACTTACTGTGTTACTCATTTTGCAATATATACATATATGAGATCATTATGTTGTATACCTAAAACTAATACAATGTTCTGTCAGTAACATATCAATAAACTAATTTTTAAAAGCAAATTGATAAACAATTGGGAAACCAATTTGGTACTAATTAGAATAGCCATAGAATGAATTCAATCTTTACCAACAATCTTCTCACCCACGATAACTATAATTAACAAAACAACTCATTATGGTATTATTTAAGTGGGTAAAAATTTTGAAATAAAAAACTATATAAAATTATTAACCTACAGCATTCCTTTACAGTAGAATTTATTATACAGTAATTACTCCATTTTCAAAACTATTTAACAACACAGAAATTTTTTAAATTTTATTGAAGTACAGTTGATTTACAATGTTGTGTTAATTTCTGTTGTACACCAAAGTGATTCAGTTATATGTATATATATTCTTTTTCATATTCTTTTCCATCATGGTTTATCACAGGACATTGAATACAGTTCCCTGTGCTATAGAGTAGGATCTTGTTGTTTATCCATCCTATATACAATAATTTGCATCTGCTAATCCCAAACTCCCAATTCTTCCCTCCCCTACCCTCACTTAGAAATTTTTACGTCTATAAAAGTACTAAAAAATCAGACACCAAGAATAAATCAAAGATCCCTGTACAATAAAATATGAAATACATACCAAGTGACCTCAGGGAAGATTGCGGAGTAGGAAACACCTACCATGTTCTCACCTAGATGACAACTGCACTGGCAGAATCTGTATGATGTAACTACTTTGGAATTCTGGAGTCTACAGAAGGCTTGCAACTTCCAGTCAAAAGTTTCAACAGTAAATTGCAGTTAATTTTGGTCAATTTAGGCAATTTGGATGGTAGCAGTTACCTATGCCTAGCTTGGAGGCAAGCAGCAATGCCCAAGTTCCTAGAACTGTTTGCACAGGCTTACAATTACCAACATGAGCAATAAGGACCTCATCCTCCAAATACTGGGAATCTGTATTCTGATCACTGATTGCTATCTCTGATCGTGGATAAGCAGACATAGAGACAGGCAGCCATTGCTGCAACAATCACCACCACTGTTGCAACAATCTCCCCTTCCTCTTGGAATTGCTAAAACAATTTCCAAGACATTTAAAGAACTAGCACCTATTTTGTTTTATTTCCTCCCTTCATTTTTCCCATCTTCTCCTTATGGGAACCAAACATTTAAGGACTAGGACACTAAAACGTAATCACATGTACAAGGAAATTTAGAAAGTCACAGACATAACTGGGGAAAGACACAGGCTCAGAAAAAACCTGAAAAGACCTTTTGTTTACATATCAGGCTGATCCCTGGAACAGGGACATGTTACAACAATTTAAAAAACTAACAAACAAAGGGAAAAAATCCAGCAAACACTGGGGAAGGGAGAGAATCTGATTTTCAGACTTGGTATCTTATAAGATCCAAATGTCAAGTTTTCAACAACAACAAAAATTCATAAGACATACAAAGAAACAGGAAAGTATGGCCAATTCAACAGAAAAAAAATTAATCAACAGAACCTGTCCCTGAAAAAATCCAGTTGGCAGACTCAGCAGACAAAGACATTAAAACGACTATCTTAAAGATCCTCAGGGACTTCCCTGATGGTACAGCAGTTAAGACTCCGCACTTCCAAAGCAGGGGATGCAGGTTTGATCCCTGGTCGGTCAGGGAACTAAAATCCCACATGCTACGTGACGCGGTGAAATTAAAAGAAAAAGAAAAAAATCTTGGACAAAAGTCAAGAAAATGACTTATGACAAAATGAAAATATCAATAAAAGACAAAATACACAAATGAACCAAAAGGAAATTCTGGAGCTAAAAAAGTATAATAACTGAAATGAAAATTTATTAGAGAGATTCAAAAGCAGATTTGAGCAGGGAGAAGAAACAAGAAGAAACGGTCACTGAACCTGAAAATATGATCATGGAAATGACCAAATCTGAGGAACAGAAAGAAGAAAAAAAAAAAATGTTTTTAATAAATTTATTTATTTATTTTTTGGCTGTGTTGGGTCTTCGTTGCTGCACACAGGCTTTCCCTAGTTGCGGCGAGCAGGGGTTACTCTTCGTCATGGCACCCAGGCTTCTTTTTGCAGTGGCTTCTCTTTGTTACAGAGAATGGGCTCCAGAGCGCAGGCTCAGTAGTTGTAGCCCATGGGCTTAGTTGCTCCGCAGAATGTGGGATGTTCCCGGACAAGGGCTCGAACCCATGCCCCCTGCATTGGCAGGCAGATTCTTAACCACTGCGCCACCAGGGAAGGCCCAGAAAGAAGAAAAATTTAAGAAAAGTAAACAGAGCCTAAGGGACCTATGGGACACCAAAACATGGACTAATATACACATTGTTGGAGTCTCAGAGGAGAAGAGAAAGGGGCAAAGATATTATTGGAATAAATATCACCAAAGAATTCCAAATTTGATGAAAAACATGAATATAAATACCTAAAAAGTTCAAGGAGCTACATGTAGAGTAAACTGAATGAGACCTACACCAAGAAATGTTATAATCAAATTGTCCAAAGACAAAGGCAAAGAGAGAATCTTGAAAGCACCAAGCAAAAAGTGACTCATCACACACAAAAGATCCTCAATAAGATTATGAGCAGATTTCTCATCAATAAGCATGCTGGCCAGAAGGCACTGAATTGTTATATTCAAAGGACTAAAGGAAAAAACTGTCAACAGGAAATCCTATATCTGGCCAAACTGTCCTTCAAAAATGAGGACAAAATTAAGACATTCTAAGACAATCAAAAGCTGAGGGAGTTCATTACCACTATAAGAAAAACCAGCCCTACAAGAAAAACTAAAGAGAGTCCTTTGTGTTGGAATGATAGGACATTAGACAGTAATTCAAAGCCATATGAAGAAATAAAGATAACTGGTAAAAGTAAATTCATAGACAATTATAAAATCAGGTATTGTAACTCTGGTTTGTTACTTGCCCATTTATTTTCTACATGATTTAAGCCAGGGGTCCCCAACCCCCGGGCCACGGACTGCTACTGGTCCACACGGTCTGTTACGAACCAGGCCGCACAGCAGGAGGTGAGCAGCCAGTAGGCAAGTGAAGCTTCATCTGCCACTACCCATCACTCCCCATCGCTCGCATTACTGCCTGAACCACCACCCCCCACCCCCGTCCATGGAAAAACTGTCTTCCACGAAACTGGTCCCTGGTGCCAAAAAGGTTGGGGACCACTGACTTAAGAAACTAATGCATGTTTTAAATTATTAGACTATGCTTTTGAACAAACAATTCATAAAGATATCATTTTATGACATCAATAATTGAAAGGATGTGAGGACAGAGCTATAAAGGAGCACAGTTCTGAATGTTATTGAAATTAAGCTGGCATAAATTCAAATTAGCATGTTATAACTTTAGAATGTTAAATGTAATCCCCATGATAACCACAAAGAAATCAGCTATAGAATACAGACAAAAGGAAATGAGAATGGAATCAAAAAGCTTCACTACAAAAAAACAAGTAAACACAGAGAAAGACAGTAATGTAGGAAATAAGGGGCAAAAAAGCTATAAGGCATATAGAAAACAAATATCAAAATCACAGAAAGTCCTTCCTTATCAATAACTGCTTTAATTGTAATTAACTCAACCCCAAACAAAAGATAAAGACTGGCAGAATGGATTAAAAAAATATGATCCAAGACTTCCTTGGCAGTCCAGTGGTTAAGACTCTGTGCTTCCACCGCAGGGGGTGCAGGTTCAATCCCTGGTCAGGGAACTAAGATCCCACATGCTGCATGGCATGGCAAAAAAAAAAAAAAAAAAGATCCAACTATAGGCTGTCTACAAGAGACTCACTTTAGATGCAAAGACACAAATAGGTTGAAAGTAAAAATATGAAAAAAGATATTCTATGCAAATACTAGCCAAAAGAGAGCAAGGGCGGCTATACTAACATCAGACAAAATAGACCTTAAATCAGAAGTTCACAGGAGAGAAAGAAGCACATTATATACTAGTACAAGGTTCAATACAACAAGGTGATTTAACAATTGTAAATACTTACACACCTAATACTATCAAAATATATGAAGGAAAAAATTGATAGAACAGAAAGGAGAAACAGACATTTTCACAGTAATAGTTGAAGACTTCAATACCCCACTCTCAACAGGAACAGAACAACCTGACAGAAGATATGTAAGGAATTAGAGGACTTAAACAAATAAAATAAACCTACGAGACCTAACCGTCATATACAGAATACCCTACCCAACAAGAGAATACACATTCTTCTCAAGTGTACAAAGGACATTCTCTATGATAGCTATATTTTAAGACAAAAAACTACATCTCAGCAGATTTAGAAAGATAAATATCATACAAGGCATCTTCTCTGACCACACAGGATGAAGTTAGAAATCAGTAACAGAAGGAAAACTGGAATACTCACATCTGTGGAAATTAAACAACACACTCTGAAACAGCCAATGGGTCTAAGAAGAAATCACAAGGAAATAGAAAATGCTGAGGGATAAATGAAAATGAAAGGACAACATATCAAAACACATGGGATGAAGCAAAAGCAGTACTAAAGGAGAAATATACAGCTATAGATGCTTACACTAAAAAAGAAGAAATATCTCATATCAACAACCTAACTTTACAACTTAAGGAACTAGAAAAACAACAAACTAAATTCAAAGGTAGTGGAAGTAATAAAATAATAAAGATAAGAGCAGAGATAAAAAGCGAATGGGAGAAAAAAAAGAGAAAAATCAACAAAACCAAAAGTTTGTTCTTCAGAAAGATCAATAAAATCAACAGAACTTTAGATAGATGGACTAAGAAAACAAAGAGAAGATCCAAATTAATAAAATCAGAAATGAAAATTAAAACATCATGACCAGTCCTACAGAAATAAAGAGGATTAGAAGAGAGTACGATGAACATATGAACTGGATAATGTAGATGAAATTAACAAATTCCTACTGACACAAAACCTACTAAATCACAAAGAAATAGAAAATCTGAATAGACCCATAACTAGTAAGGACATTGAGTCAGTAACCAAAAACCTCCCAATAAAGGAAAGCCCTGGAACTGACAGCCTCAAACAGTGAATTCTATCAAACTTTTAAAGAACAACTAACAGATAATCTTTTCAAACTCTTCCAAAAAACTGAAGATGATGGAATACATCCTCATTCTGTGAGGTCAAGCATTGCCCTGATAGCAAATCAATTCAAAGACACTACAATAAAAATATAGGCCGATATCGCCAAGGAATATTGATGCAAAAATCCTCAATAAAATACCTCAAATGGCTCATATGGTTATATACCTTAACTACATGGATTTATTCCCGGGATGCAAGGATGGTTCAACATACAAAAATCTATCAATATAATACACCACATTAACAGAATAAAAGTGTAAAACCACATGGTCATGTCAATTAATGCAGAAAAAGCACTCCACAAAATTCAATACCCTTTCCTAATAACTAAAAAATAAAATTCGACAACCTAGGAATAGAAACAAACTACCCACCTCAACATAGTAAAAACCATATATCAAAACTGCACAGGAAACATCAAACTCAATGATGAAAGATTGACAGCTTTTCTTCTAGGATCAGGAATAACACAAGGATGCCCACTTTTACCACTTCTAGTCAACACAGTACTAGAAGTTCTAGCCAGAGCACTTATACAAGAAAAAGAAATATAAAAGCATCAAAACTGGAAAGAAATAATCTGTGTTTGCAGATGATATGATCTTACATGTAGGAAACTCTAATGATTGCACACACACATACACAAACACAAAACTGTTAGAATTAATAAACAACAACAAAAAAAAGAAACTAAGAGAACAATCTATTTACAATAGCTTCAAGTAGAGAAAAAAAAACTTAGCACTTAACTTAACCAAGGAGACAAAAGACTTGTACAATGAAAACTATAAAACATGGCTGAAAGAAATTTAAAAAGACATTAATAAATGGAAACACATCCCATGTTCATGGATTGGAAGACTTAATATTGTTAAGATGTCAATACCACCTAAAGCAATCTACACGCTGAATTCAATCTTATCAAAACTGCAGTAGCATTTCTTGCAGAAATACAAAAACTTATCCTAAAACGCATACATGACCTTAAGGAAACCCGAAGAGCCAAAAACAATCTTAAACAAATTTGGAGGTCTCACACTCCCTGATTTCAAAACTTACTACAAAGCTATAATAATCAAAACACCATGGTACTGTCATAAAGACAGATATAGAGATCAATGTAATAGAACAGCATCCAGAAATAAACCCTCGCATATATGTCAGATGATTTTCACATGGCTGCCAAGACCATTCAGTGGGGGAAAGGACAGCCTTTTCAACAAAGCATATGGAGAAACAGAATATCCACATGCAAAAAGAATGAAGATGGACCCTCACCTAACACCCTACATAAAAGTTAACTCAAAATGCATCAAAGGCCTAAATGCATAAGCTGAAACTATAAAACTCTTAGCATAGGGGAAAATGTTCATGACACTAGATTTGGCAGAAATTTCTTGGATATGACACCAAAGCACAGGCAAAAGATGGAAACATAAGATATATTGGACTTGATCAAAATTGAAACTTCTGTACATCAAATGGCAGTATCAGTAGAATAAAAGTCAACCCACAAAATGGGAGAAAATATTTGTAAATCATATTTCTGATAATATATTAATATTCAGAATATAGAGAGAACTCCTAAAACTCAAAAATAAAAAACAGAAGATGGCATACTAGGATGATGGGGAATTCAAGTCTCCGCACAACTAGGACACTTACCAGGCACTGGTGGGGGACCATGGACACCTAAGGGAACAGAAGGAACCCCCAGTGACTGGCTGTTTCAATTATACTTTTATTTTTCCTAATATATTTTTTATCTTTCTAATTTTATTTTGTTTTTTATTCTTTGATATTGTACTGCTCCTCTTTTTCTTTATTGCTTGCTTTTTTTTTTTTTTTTTTTTACCACACCACGAAGCTTGCGGGATCCTGGTTCCCATTCTGGATGTTGGGCCCAAGCTACTGTGGTGGGAGCTCCGACTCCAAACTGCTGGACTTAGAGAGAACCTCAGACCCCAGGGACTATTAATCGGAGTGAAGCCTCCCAGAGGTCCTCATCTCAGCACCACGACCAGGCTCTATCCAATTGGCTGCAAATTTCAGTGCTGTAGGTCTCAGGCGAAACAACCAGTAAGACGGGAATACAGCACCACCCAGCAAAAAAAAAAAAAAAAAAAAAAGAAACAACAAAAACATATGTTACAGACGAAGGAGCAAGGGAAAAACCTACAAGACCAAATAAATGAAGACGAGATACATAACCTACCTGAAAAAGAATTCAGAGTAATGATAGAAAAGATGATTCAAATTCTTGGAAACAGAATGGAGAAAATACAAGAAACATTTAACAAGGATGTAGAAGAACTAAAGAGCAAACAAACAGTGATGAACAACACAATTACTGAAATTAAAAATGCTCTAGAAGGAATCAATAGCAGAATAACTGAAGCAGAAAAATGGATAAGTGAGCTGGAAGATAAAATGGTGGAAATAACTGCCAGGGAGCAGAAAAAAGAAAGAACAGAATTGAGGACAGCCTCAGAGACGGCTGGGGCATCATTAAACGCATCAACATTCGAATTATAGGGGTCCCAGAAGAAGAAGAGAAAAAGAAAGTGTATGAGAAAATATTTGAAAACATTATAGTTGAAAACTTCCCTGATATGGGAAAGGAAATAATCAACTCCAGGAAGCGCAGAGAGTCCCATACAGGATAAATCCAAGGAGAAATAATCCAAGACACATACTAATCAAACTATCAAAAATTAAATACAAACAAAAAATATTAAAAGCAGCAAGGGAAAAGCAACAAATAACATACAAGGGAATGCCCATGAGGTTAACAGCTGATCTTTCAGCAGAAACTCTGCAAGCCAGAAGGGAGTGGGCAGCACATATTTAAAGTGATAAAAGGGAAAAACCTAAAACCAAGAGTACTCTACCCAGCACGGTTCTCATTCAGATTTGACAGAGAAATTAAAACTTTTACAGACAAGCAAAAGCTAAGAGAATTCAGCACCACCAAACCAGCTTTACAACAAATGCTAAAACAACTTCTCTGCGCAGGAAACAAAAAAGAATGAAAAGACCTACAAAAACAAACCAAAAACAAATAAGAAAATGGTAATAGGAACATACATATCAATAACTACCTTAAATGTAACTGGATTAAATGCTCCAACCAAAAGACACAGGCTGACTGAATAGATACAAAAACAAGACCCGTATACATGCTGTCTACAATAGACCCACTTCAGACCTAGGGATACATACAGAAAGAAAGTGAGGGGATGGAAAAAGATACTCCATGCAAATGGAAATCAAAAGAAAGCTAGAGCAGCAATTCTCATATCAGACAAAACAGAACGTAAAATAAAGACTATTACAAGAGACAAAGAAGGACACTACATAATGATCAAGCGATCAATCTAAGAAGAAGATATAACAATTGTAAATATTTACGCACCCAACATAGGAGCACCTCAATACATAAGGCAAATGCTAACAGACATAAAAGGAGAAATTGACAGTAACACAATCATAGTAGGGGACTTTAACACCCCACTTTCACCAATGGACAGATCATCCAAAATGAAAATAAATAAGGAAACATAACCTTTAAATGAAACATTAAACAAGATGGACTTAACTGATATTTATAGCACATTCCATCCAAAAACAACAGAATACACTTTCTTCTCAAGTGCTCATGGAACATTCTCCAGGATACACCATATCGTGAGTTACAAATCAAGCCTTGGTAAATTTAAGAAGATTGAAATTGTATCAAGTATCTTTTCCGACCACAACACTATGAGACTAGATATCAATTACAGCACAGAAACTGTAAAAAAATACAAATACATGGAGGCTAGACAATATGCTACTAAATAACCAAGAGATCATTGAAGAAATCAAAGAGGAAATCAAAAAATACCTAGAAACAAGTGACAATGAAAACACGACCACCCAAAACCCATGCGAGGCAGCAAAAGCAGTTCTAAGAGGGAAGTTTATAGCAATACAATCCTACCTCAAGAAACAAGAAACACCTCAAATAAACAACCTAAACTTACACCTAAAGCAATTAGAGAAAGAAGAACAAAAAAACCCCAAAGTTAGCAGAAGGAAAGAAATCATAAAGATCAGATCAGAAATAAATGAAAAAGAAATGAAGGAAACGATAGCACACATGAATAAAACTAAAAGCTGGTTCTTTCAGAAGATAAACAAAATTGATAAACCATTAGCCAGACTCGTCAAAAAAGAAAGGGAGAAGACTCAAAAGAATTAGAAATGAAAAAGGAGAAGTAACAACTGACACTGCAGAATTACAAAGGATCAAGAGAGATTACTACAAGCAACTATATGCCAATAAAATGGACAACCTGGAAGAAACGGACAAATTCCTAGAAAAGCACAACCTTCCAAGACTGAACCAGGAAGAAATAGAAAGTATAAACAGACCAATCACAAAGCACTGAATTTCAAACTGAGATTAAAAATCTTCCAACAAACAAAAGCCCAGAATTCCCAGGCGAATTCTATCAAACATTTAGAGAAGAGTTAACACCTATCCTTCTAAAACTCTTCCAAAACATAGCAGAGGGAGGAACACTCCCAAACTCATTCTACGAGTCCACCATCACCCTGATACCAAAGCCAGACAAAGGTGTCACAAAAAAAGAAAACTACAGGGCAATATCACAGATGAACATATATGCAAAAATCCTCAACAAAATCCCAGCAAACAGAATCCAACAGCACATTAAAAAGATCATATACCATGATCAAGTGGGGTTTACCCCAGGAATGCAAGGATTCTTAAATATATGCAAATCAGTCAATGTGATACACTATTATTAACAAACTGAAAGATAAAAACCATATGATTATCTCAATAGATGCACAAAAAGCTTTCCACAAAATTCAACACCCATTTATGATAAAAACCCTCCAGACAGTAAGCACAGAGGGAACCTACCTCAACATAATAAAGGCCATATCTGACAAACCCACAGCCAACATTGTTCTCAATTGTGAAAAACTGAAACCATTTCCTCTAAGATCAGGAACAAGACAAGGTTGCCCACTCTCACCACTATTATTCAACACAGTTTTGGAAGTTATAGCCACAGCAATCAGTGAAAAAAAAGAAATAAAAGGAATCCAAATCGGAAAAGAAGAAGCAAAACTGTCACTGTTTGCAGATGACATGATACTATACATAGAGAATCCTAAAGATGTTACCAGAAAACTACTAGAGCTAATCAATGAATTTGGTAGAGTAGCAGGATACAAACTTAATACACAGTAATCTCTTACATTCCTATACACTAATGACAAAGAATCTGAAAGAGAATTTAAGGGAGCACTCCCATTTACCATTGCAACAAAAAGAATAAAATATCTAGGAATAAACCTACCTAAGGAGAGAAAAGACCTATATGCAGAAAACTATAAGACACTGATGAAAGAAATTAAAGACGACACAAAAAGATGGAGAGATATATACCATGTTCTTGGATTGAAAGAATCAACATGGTGAAAATGACTATACTACCCAAAGCAATCTACAGATTCAATGCAATCCCTATCAAATTACCAATGGCATTTTTCACAGAACTAGAATAGAAAATTGCACAATTTGTATGGAAACACAAAAGACCCCGAACAGCCAAAGCAATCTTGAGAAAGAAAAACGGAGCTGGAGGAATCAGGCTCCCTGACTTCAGACTATACTACAAAGCTACAGTAATCAAGATAGGATGGTACTGGCACAGAAACAGAAATATAGATCAATGGGACAGGATAGAAAGCCCAGAGATAAACCCACGCACATATGGTCACCTCATCTTTGATAAAGGAGGCAAGAATATACAATGGAGAAAAGACAGCCTCTTCAATAAATGGTGCTGGGAAAACTGGACAGGTACATGTAAAAGAATGAAATTAGAACACTCCCTAACACCATACACAAAAATAAATTCAAAATGGATTAAACACCTAAATGTAATGCCAGACACTATAAAACTCTTAGAGGAAAACATAGGCAGAACACTCTATGACATAAATCACAGCAAGATCCTTTTTGACCCACCTCCCAGAGAAATGGAAATAAAAACAAAAATATACAAATGGGACCTAATGAAACTTAAAAGCTTTTGTACAGCAAAGGAAACCATAAACAAGACGAAAAGACAACCCTCAGAATGGAGAAAATATTTGCAAACAAAGCAACTGACAAAGGATTAATCTCTAAAATATACAAGCAGCTCATGCAGCTCAATATCAAAAAAACAAAGAACCCAATCCAAAAATGGGCAGAAGACCTAAATAGACATTTCTCCAAAGATATACAGATTGCCAAGAAACACATGAAAAGATGGTCAACATCACTAATTATTAGAGAAATGGAAATCAAAACTACAATGAGGTATCACCTCACACCGGTCAGAATGGCCATCATCAAAAAATCTACAAACAATAAATGCTGGAGAGGGTGTGGAGAAAAGGGAACCCCCTTGCACTGTTGGTGGGAATGTAAATTGATACAGCCGCTATGGAGAACAGTATGGAGGTTCCTTAAAAAACTAAAAGTAGAACTACCATATGACCCAGCAATCCCACTACTGGGCATATACCCTGAGGAAACCATAATTCAAAAAGACACATGCACCTCAATGTTCACTGAAGCTCTATTTACAGTAGCCACGACATGGAAGCAACCTAAGTGTCCATCGACAGATGAATGGATAAAGAAAATGTGACACATATATACAATGGAATATTACTCAGCCATAAAAAGAAACGAAACTGAGTTATTTGTAGTGAGGTGGATGGACCTAGAGTCTGTCATACAGAGTGAAGTAAGTCAGAAAGACAAAAACGAATACCGTGCGCTAACACGTATATATGGAATCTAAAAAAAAAAAAAAATGGTTCTGATGAACCTAGGGGCAGGACATGAATGAAGATGCAGACTCAGAGAATGGACTTGAGAACACGGGGAGGGGAAGGGTAAGCTGGGACGAAGTGAGAGAGTAACACTGACATATATACACTACCAAATGTAAAACAGATAGCTAGTGGGAAGCAGCAGCATAGCACAGGGAGATCAGCTTGGTGCTCTGTGACCACCTAGAGGGGTGGGAGAGAGATGCAAGAGGGAGGGGATGTGGGGATATACGTCTGCATATAGCTGATTCACTTTGTTATAGAGCAGAAACTAACACAACATTGTAAAGCAATTATACTCCAATAAAGATGTTATAAAATAAATAAATAAATAACAACCTGATTCATCAATGGGCAAAGGAGTTGACTAGACAGTTCTCCAAAGAAGATACATGAGTGGCCAATAAACTCATGAAAAAGATGTTCAATATCAGTAATTACTAGGGACAACCATATCAAAAGCCCAATGAGATATCGCTTCACACCCATTAGGATGGCTATTATGCAAACACAGAAAATAACAAGCGTTATCAATGATATGAAAAAACCAGGACCCTTGTGCACTGCTGTGTCAATGTAAAATGGTGCAGTTACTACAGAGAACAGTGTGGGGGTTACTCAAAAAATTAATAATAGAATTAAATGATCCAGCAATTCCACTTTCGGACATACACCCAAAAGAATTAAAAGTAGAAACACAGATACTTGTACACTGATGTTCGTAACAGTGTTATTATTCACAATAGCAAAAAAGTGGAAGCAACCCATGTATCCATAGACATTTATACCAGACTCCAGAAAGGCAAAAAGGAATCAAAACAATTAGAAAAGTTATCTCCAGACCGTTATTCTGGGCCTAATACCTCATTTAAAAAATCACAAATTAAAACTGTAGTTCACTGACCTATTTTTATACTTGGGGTTGAGGAGGTCTTTCCAAGAATAAACCAAAACACTGGGGTCAAACACTGACAGGTTTTACAAAGTAAAACTTTAAGTATCAATACTACAGAAGTTACTATAAACGAAGTAAAATTACAAATAGGAAACCTAAAAATATTTTTGCAACACATATAACAAAGAGTTAGTACCTTTCATAAGAGTTCTTACAAATCAGTAAGAAACAACTGAAACACCCCAATACATGCAAAGACTAAAGAGGAAACTCATGTGAGAAATACAAAATCCATCTTCACTAAAATACAAAATGACTGAAATGAAAACAATTTATTGAAAACAATTATATTTATTTTTGCCAACAGGTCATCAAAAAATTTCAATGATATCACTTAATTCTGGATAAAATTCAGGAGAATGGCACTAGAAGATTTATAAGAATAAATACACAAAGACATATATGTAAACATTTATTGGGACTTCCCTGGTAGCACAGTGGTTAAGAATCTGCCTGCCAATGCAGGGGACACGGGTTCGATCCCTGGTCTGGGAGGATCCCACATGCCGCGGACCAACTAAGCCCGTGCACCACAACTACTGAGCCTGCACTCTACAGCCAGCGAGCCACAACTACTGAGCCTGTGTGCCTAGAGCCCGTGCTCTGCAACAAGAGAAGCCACCAATATGAGAAGCCCGTGCACCGCAATGAAGAGTAGCCCCGCTCACTGCAACTAGAGAAAGCCTGCGTGCAGCAACGAAGACCCAACACAGCCAAAACTAAATAAATTAAATAAATAAACTTAATGGACTTCCCTGGTGGCGCAGTGGTTAAGACTCCGCCTGCCAATGCAGGGGACACGGGTTCGAGCCCTGGTCCAGGAAGATCCCACATGCCGCGGAGCAACTAAGCCCGTGCACCACAACTACTGAGCCTGCACTCTACAGCCAGCGAGCCACAACTACTGAGCCCACGTGCTGCAACTACTGAAGGCCACGCACCTAGAGCCCGTGCTCTGCAACAAGAGAAGCCACTGCAATGAGAAGCCCATGCACCGCAACAAAGAGTAGCCCCTGCTCGACGCAACCAGAGAAAACCTGCACACAGCAACAAAGACCCAATGCAGCCAAAAATAAATAAATAAATAAATTTATTTAAAAAATAAATTTAAAAAAAGATAACTCCATTTATTATGGCATTGTTATACAGATAAAAAATGAAAAATACCCTAAATGTCCACTCATAAGGAAGTAGATGTATGTAAAAGAAGATAAAATAGATCTCTATGTATTGATGTAAAAAGTTATCAAATTAAAAGATAAAAAGTGATTTTCTCATTTACTCCTCCAGCATACCTAGGTATTATCTTATCTTACAGATGGGCTAAACTGAGGTACAGAGAAGGAGAAGTTAAGCAAATTGCCTGAGCTGCAATTCAAGTCTGTACTAAATAAGTTAATACAGGTATAGCATTTATCACAGTGTAATATCATAGTAAAGACTTAATAAATATTAATTAAAAATTATTATAGGAATAATATAAAGGTTAATAATTAAGTATCTATATGTTAAAATGATAAATTGGCATCTAGAGAAAACAAATATGCTACTTCAAGGTGGCCATTTTAATTTAAATTTCCTATTCACTTTTGGTGTTTTCTATTAATCCTTTACTTTTGGCATAAAACACAAGACTTTTTTTCCTATATAATTACATTCAGGTTGTCATTAAAGTTGGTAATAACAGCTCTGAACACTAAAGACAAGCTAAGGCTAAAGTAAGACTTTTAGCCTTCATACAACATTTTTCCATATGTATCATCAAGGGCACAAGCATTGGGTTTTCAGAGGAAACCTCCTCAGTTTTCAGCCATAGCCCCCATTCTTCAACCCACCAACTTCTAGTTGCTACTTGACATTCTATCTTTGTAACAAAGTTGGCCACATTCTCTACAATAACAGAACAGTAACAATAATGTCAGAACATCATGTTTCCTTCTGAGAAGATCTAATTTCTATTTACTCTTTCTGATTTTAAGACAGGCAAACTAGGAGGAGGTTGGTTACAAGAGTCCCGTCCTCGAGCCTATCCTGTGTTCATCCTGTATTTAGTTTTAATGGGGCATATCTAGTGAAGTGATGATATGGCCATACTTAAAATTTATGGGGCACTCTGGATTCTCCTCAAAATGAACTCATTTTAAGGGAAGAGAGAACTAGTTTGGTTTAAGGAGTACAGTACTCCTTAAACCACATGGTAATACTAGTATGGCTGTGGCAATTGTGACTACCATTTATTAGTTACCTATCAAGTTCTAGGCATTTTACATCGGTGATCTCCTTAAATCTGCACAATAATCCTATAAGGTGTGTATAATTATCCTTGTTTTAAAGATAGAATAGGTAACTTGCCCAAGGTAAGTCAGCATGTTAGCAGTACTGCTAAAATCTGAATCCAGGCGTCTGGCTCCAAAGGCTATGCCTATTCTAAATGCAAGAATCAAAGAAAGAAAATTACCACCAAGAGAATGAATTTCCATGGTCCATATCAAATACCACCTGGAAATTTCCTTACTATTTGGAAAGGACTTTAGGAGACCTAGAGTTCTCACTGAATAGATTTTAGAAAGAGCCAGAAATTTTAGAGTTATTACTAGTAAACCTTAGCCCCAGGTTGGTATAAAGCCTGAAAAGTATAGATTACAATTTGATAGTTTCACAGAATCCTCACAATAGTGCTATTTTTCATAACAGCATGAATGCACTGATGTCATTTGAATTCCATGGTAACAGTACATAAGTGACTTTCTCTACAGAAAGTATCTTCAATAATAACATTTTTTTGTATGGTATTTTATGGTCATAAAGAATTCTCACAAGTGAGATTTTAAAAAGATTGTACACAATTTTGTGAGGTTAGAAACATTATTCAAAATTATTTCTCTTTTTACAACTAAGGAAACCAAAGATCAAGGTTAAATGACATGAACATTAACCCAAGTGCACAAAATTCAATATGTATTGAGCTAAGCACTGGATATAAATGTAAATAAGATATGATCTCTCCTTAAGGAGCTCATGGTCTAGTACAGGAGGCAAATATAAACACTTACAGTGCAAAATGATAAATGCATTTCTACTATCTCTGATTATACATTAAATGTATTAGTAACTGGATAATGCCACTGGAGCTCTTTTTTTTTTTCAGCAAATTCAGAAAAAGTATAAAGTTAAAATTGTCACTGAGAATTTACTAAGTAGAACCTAAGTGAAACACAAAATATTTTCCAAAAGGAGAAAAATTCATAAAATTTATAAGTTCATAAGAAATAAACAGGGTTTATAAAAACAGAATGTGTTAGAAATTAAGAAATTTGTTATAGATATTTTAAAAGGCAACCATAAATACTCTTTAATGTAATTAGGCTTACAAGAGAAATACAAACCAGAAGTTACCTTTTGGTTGGGGGTAGAGGGACAATTAAAACTGGATCAATAATTTTTCACTCAGATCAAAACTATTTATCGTACTGGTGGAAAGCAGAAAATAAAATAGAGAAGTTCACGGTAAATGGAAGTTAAAAGATCTAGTACTATTTACTAACTGACATCCCCTAGCTTTTTACTGCAAATTTTTTTCTTATTTACAGCCCCCAAATGAGCCTTTCCTAAAGCTTAAAACAAAAGCAACTGCTGATTATCATTTCTCTTATTAGTACAGTAAGCCATGTTTGTTAATGGAATTCAGCTATCTCAAGCCATTTTTTGTGAGGAATGCATTCAGTCATTCATTCAGCAGATATTTAATGGCCAGGTACAGTTCTAGAATATGAGTATACAAATAGGGAATAAGAAAAGATGGAGGGATGGATGGACGGACGGACGGATGGACGGATGGATGGATGGATAGAGAGAGAGCCAGATGGATGGATAGGACAAAGAAGGAGAAGGAATAGACAGATGTCAGGAGAATGAATTTCAATTATACCAGACAAATAAACTGAAATAGGTAACTAAATTTTCATTAAGAGTCTGCCTCCATTTTCCCAAAACACAAGTAGAGTGACCGGTACTGTCTGAAACTGATTATTAGCTATGGACTGTTGGTTCCAATAGCCGTTCCAGCCACCAGGGGAGAAAAGTTATACTAGCCATCAGAGCACAGCTGCCTCTCATTTAGCAGTAACATATCTGTGGGGGAAGAATAGAGGAAGGCTCATGAGAATAAGTAAAATATTTATTTTGAGTAAAGTTATCACTAAACATACCTTTCAGATAAAAAGGAGCTCTTGTGAGGATTTAGATTTTGACAAGATTCTAGGCTGCCATCAGATGATGAAGAAAGCTGCTCTGATTGCAAGTTGTCTGTATCACCCAAACTGGCCTCAGTTACAGATGAGGTCTTTATGTATTTTCTTCCTAACTCCGTTCCCAGGACATTCGTCAATATAACTCTGGGTATCCTGTCATATAAAATAACAAACACTGTACTGTACTGAAATTTGCAGTAAAAAAAATTCTAGGAAGTTGAATTTTCAAGCATTTTCAACTCAGTACAAGTAAGCTATTAGAATTATACCACCCTGGAAATCAGCCCATAAGAACTCAAAATGTTGGATGAACACTCTTTTTTTTGTTTCTAGACATACTTATATCTTATAAGTTGGCATAGATTGGCATGCCACTATAATAGCTTAACTATACTTAGTGGATGCTATTGGGGTTGCTTAAAATTTTAACCAATTTTTCTCAAAAAATGCTTTCTTTTTCTTTTCCAGTAGTTGTTAAAAACACAGATACTACAAACCAATTCAATAAATCTTTATTCTTCTCCTTCAACAGAAAGGTCCTTGGTAAATAACAATACTCATAATTGGTAAATGACAAATGCTAAATCCAATAAGGAAGACATCATTCAGATTGCATCTATGGTAATGATAGAGTCCTTAAGTGAAACAGCACATATACTGATGGTAATAAACACGCTTTATATAATAGCACCAGGGAAAAGGGTCAACAAATGTTTAGTAAAGGTAATTTTTAACACTCCAAACTTTTTTAAAGTGGTGGTTTCACATCATCCTTAAACAGAAGAGGATAGCCTAATCTTCTCCTGGTTAACCAGTTGTTACTTTAAACAACTGATGTTCTTTTCCACACTACAGTGATGCCCTCAAGGCCACTATCTGACCTGAACTGACTGGCCCAGGCCAAATTATTGTGATTTTTTTACTTCACATTAGTGTATTTTGTAAGTTTCCTATCTCCTCTTTATCAGATGCCCCCCTTGACTGCTACCCATATGTCACTTGAAGCACTTTATTGACCTTTTGTGAGAGACAATAGATAACACCTAGAAAGGGCCAGAGTACTTTTGTTTAAGTAAAAAAATGTGAGCTTCCTTGTACTTTGTTACATTTGCTGTAGTCTCAGAGGTACTCTATTTTCACTACATAGAGGCACTGTGTTCTTTTCACTATGTTCCAGATAACGTAGAATTTCACATCATAGGAGAACTTTAAAATAACTTAGCCTTCTCTTTATTTTAAACATGAAGAACTCAAAGCTCAGAAAAGTTAAATGGTTGCCCAAGTATAAGCAACGCTTCCTGGAAGAAGAACCTGGGCCAATTATCTTTTGGTTTTTTAAATTTTATTCCATTACACTGCATCCTCAATACTAACTTGCCACAGCATCAAGATAACTGAGCTTTTCTGTAGATACTTCAGGAAACCTTAAAAATATCCATTTCCAGCACAACCTCCCCAAAATATGTACTGGGTTGATTAAGCAGTATATGATCTAAAAACAAGGCTAGTAGTAAATACAACTCTCTGAACTCAGAGTTTGAGTGAAGGAAGAAAGCAAAGAAAGTTAGCCATTTAGTACAACCACTAACTGTGGGGAGAGGAGGACAGAGATATTTTTCTATCTCCTCTCATGATTTAAATCTCTAAGAATCCTATTTATTATTGTCTGCTTTGTATATTTGATGCCTGACAGAACCCTTCTTAAAATCCTGGAATTAAAGTAGGAATGGAGACAATACAGGACAAGTAAGGAGTCTCAAGATTTCTTCTGTCTGACCTCACACTAGGAATTGCTGTGAAATAAATCACTAAAGGAAACTCAACTACAGTTCTCAATGCTTTAGGGAAAATGCAGGAATATTAGAAGAGAGAATTTTATTGGGTAAGAACTATTTTTTTCCACATAGTTTAGCACAATTAAAATTTTACTTACTTTTAAGAGATGAGAGAATCTGATATACTAGTTGATAGCTCATTTTAAGAGCAGATGATACACTCTTTTTATGGTCCCCTATCATTACTGAATTCTAAAATGTGGCTCATAATGAAAACAATCCAAGAACCGTAGTGTTTAAATAAAGAGAAAATTTGGGGCACAGAGGAAGAAATACCAAAGAAATATCAGCTATAATTTACTACCTCTGTTTAAATGCCTGACTATAGTATGTTTAAATGTGTTTTTAAATGTTGAGTCCCTAAAAAAAAAGCTGTCTCTCCAAATACGAGAGAAAGAGTCCATAGAAGATTAGTCCTATAAAAAGTACTGAAGAGAATAATCAACAACAACAACAAAAATACAAATATCAGCAAGGAAAGGGAAAAATTATAAAGATTAGAATTAGCTTCTGAATAATAAATGATCATTCTATTCTTTTATGGTTTGTTTTGCTGCTAGATTTTGAAGGAAGAAAAAGCAGAGCTATGAAAAAAGAATCTTAGAGGATAAATGAGAATTTTTAAGCTAAACAAATAGTTGAAAGTCTTTCCTAGAAGAGAAAAATTTCAAAATTCACCCAAAAACCATTTGAAAAGATTATATACCAAACTGCAGTAGAACCCGCATCTCTAAAGCACAAGAGCCCTAGAGGGCCTCTGAAGCTATCAGAAGGTTCAAGGAACTATCTCAGCATGTCTACCATGATACACCTTTCAATTAAAAAGCACTCTACTACTATGTGAACAAATGCCACAAGAAAAAAAATTTTTAAGTAGAATATTTAAAGGTTAATAAATTAGACATCACATAAAATATGTAATAAAGTCCAATTCCTACTTATTAAAAAATTAAAGGTCAGAAGAATGAAAAGCAGTATGACACAGAGGTTAAGAGCAAGGACTCTGGAGTCAGACAAACATAAGGTTGGGTTCTGAATTCAGCACCTAATAACTATATAACCTTAGATAAGTTACTTACCATAATTTATACCTCTTATCTTTGATCTCTTCATCTCAAAGATAGGGAGAATTATAATATCTACCTTAAAAAATTAAGATTAGATGAAATAATAGATGTAAAGCAGTTTAGCACAAGTCCTGGCACATAGTAAATATACAATAAATGGAAGCTCACTTTAATTTTCCTATTATTGAAGTCTTGCTCAAACTTATAAATTATCTTTTCAGTTAGTGCTTGTCATAATTCATCATGCTCTGCAATCTTAATGAAAATACTTTATTAGAAAAGTATATAGTTAAATAGCAATGCCTACAGTACCCCTAGCTCTTCATAACACGCACCATAGCCCAAAACATCTTTCATCAGCTATTCACAACTTATGTAATTTGTGTACCTTGAAGAAACAGAGAGCTTTGTATGACAGCCTTACAGAAAACAAATCTATAAAGTAATAATTAAGTTCATAATACCTAAACTGTCTTTTGGTGTACAACTTATAAATTAGCACTGCCATGGAAATTCTAGGGCTAGCCAGCATTTCAAAAGATTCTGAATTTTCACAAGAAATATATAAAGGTGTGTACTTCATCTCTCATACTATCGCAATATATAAGGAAGGACTGAAAAATGTCATTTCACACAGTCCATCCAATTTTTTCCCAAGTATGCAAATAGTATCAGTAAGTAAAACAGAATTTGTTTAACTTTACTTGCTAATATTATGAAATCACACTTCAAAATATAATATGTTAAACCAAAGGAGAAACAAATTTTGTAATGCAGTGAGATGAAACAGAAAGTACACTGGCCTGAGAAGTAATATCATTTATTGATTGTGTGTCTACATGGTTATTTTCTCTGGTTCTTAATTTTTTCAATCACAAATTGTGAGTTCCTTCCCCACATATTGGTAGCAAGGTAAATATAACATTGAAATAATTTAATAAATGGGGGAAAACTTTGAAAAACTGATAAGAGCTATTAAGACATACTTGATGTTAAGAGCAAATTTTTAAAGCAATGGAACCCTTGTTGAAAGATAACAATTACATCTGGTAATAAAGCTATAAATAACAAGCAAAAAAATTACAATACTAATTTAGTTTTTATTTTGCTGTAATTTAGATGAATGCTTTTCTAAAACTGTGCTATGTAACTTTTTTTTTCTTGATCAAAACTTTTTGTTCTTTTTTTTTTGTTAACAATGGTCATTTCTTTATTTCTTTATTTAGGCTGCGCCAGGTCTTTTTTAGGGTTCCTATAAATCTATTCTTATCCCAGATGATATAATTCAAAATATTACTTTCTAAATCAGTTTAAGCTACAAAGAAAAAAATTTTTAATTTTTGAATTACTTTCTTAAAGAGATTCACAGATTTCCTAAATTTGCTCTTTTCTTTTACTAAGCTATATATTAAGTGAATAAATTATCACTCAACTAAAACATTACTGGCTTAAAGAAGTCTTAAGGTTACAAGAATACCAGGGTGTCCAGAAAGTCTTACCACCACAATATCTGGAATATGTAATTTTCTAAACCTTCAAACATAGGCAAACTTAAGAAAAGCATGAATAAATATAATTAAGTCATTTAGGGGAATTCCAAGAACCAGGAACTAACTTTTTCTTAACAGAATATAGTTACACTGTGTCGATATTTCTCTAATAATCTCTGGTGCCAATAGATGAAAGCAGGAGAAAGATGGTTTACCGTCTCAGAAGTTTTGCACATGTCTCCCACTAGGCTCTTTCTTGCCTAATGTCCAAAGTTTATAAGGATCTGGAAATATTCTCCCAGGAAAACAGATATGAACCACATACGGAAATAAAACCTAAACTAAAATATGATTTACTTGTTTAAAAAAAATGTATGCATCCCACATACTGCTAGTTTGATATTTCTAAAACTCTTGACCCTTTTCTTCATTATTTAACAAGATTGATTGGTATCATGTGTTTTCTGTTTTTCTTCTCAACTTTATCCGGAAATTAAAAGGCTAAACTATCTTCATTAAAAGGCAACTTACTTAGATCACTACCTTTAGATCCTAGAATGCAAATAAAATTTCTAAAAAATGCCACTTCTTTTCTGTACACCTGAAACTAACACATTGTAAATCAACTATACTCCAATATAAAATTAAAAATTTTTAATTAAAAAACAAAAACAAATAAGTAAATAAAATTTTTAAAAAGTAAAAAAAATGCCATTTCTGGGAATGAATGAGTAATTTTGATTTACTCAATAGTTAAACTTTAAGTTAAAATTAAAAACCAAAAATAAATTTTTCTCCCTTTCATCTTTCTGAAATAATGAAATCCTAGCTAAGTAAAATGAAAATAAGACAAACAGCATCATGTCAAAGTCTCAGTCTCCTAGTCTAGATAGCAAGCCCCACAAAGAAAACATCTATCCAAAGCTATACCCTAAACAGTTCTCCAATTTTCCTGTTTGAAGCTTGTGATATCTCTTCTCCTGATTGTCACCAAAATTACAGAGCAGATAATTGGTTCTGATGGAGGAAAAGACATTTCAATCAAGGAGACTGGAGATGTAACTCTGCTGAGAAGCAATCTCTTTCGTATAGTCAGCAAACATTTATTGAGCGTTTAGTATGTGCCCAGTACTGTGCAAGGAAAAATAATAAAATGTAGGGTCCCTGCCTTCATGAAGCTTATTGTCAGGGAGGCAGAGAAACTAAAAATCACAGTACAGTGTGATGAGTGCTATGATACAGGAACAGGCCGCTTAGCAAGACAAAGAAAGGGATCAAATGCAGATGTGGCAGGTGGAATCAAAGAAATGATCTCAATGTTAAATATAATGAGCTCAATATAAGTCAGTAAAGGGGAAAAGGAGAATTGTTCCCAAGAGAACAAAAAGCATGAGCTCAGAGGAATAAAACCGCATCATACATTCAGTGAACTACCAGTAGTTTCCTAAATCTAAAGCACAGCATGAATATGGAAGAGTGGACAGACACAAAGCTAGAGATAGTCAAAAGTGAAATCATCACGGACCTTGTATGCCAAGGTAAGGAATTTGAACTTTATCCTAAAGTTTATGTGGAGCCACAGAAAGATGTTAAACTGGAGGGCGACAACATCTGCCTTTTAGAATGAATACCTCAGCAACAATACAGAGAAATAACCTAGAAGAAAAAGACTATGCTCAGGAAGCCCAATCAAATTACGATCCTAATAATAAAGGCACAAAGTTATCAGGGCTTGAACTGAGGCAGTGGCAATAAAGATGAAGAAAAGATCATTTCAAGACAGATTTAGGAGGTACAAATAACTAGACATGATAAATGACTGGATACAAAGGATAAGGAAAAAAGAGGAGCCAGGACAATTTCCAAGTTCTAATTTGAAGAACTAAGTGTAAAGAGGAGTCATATATTCAGACAGGGAGGAGATACAGAAATAGGAACAAGTCTGAGAACAAAGACGATGCATCCACTTTGGAACAAGTTAAATTTAGGACACCTGGAGCTGAGGGAAAAAGTCTGGACTAACTAGTAGTTCATCCCAGTAAGTGAACAGAACAACACACACACAGTAAAAACCAAATTAGAATCTCATTGGGACTCTTTACTTCACATTATATTTAAATTTCATGGACACATAATCTAGCTGCTAACAATTTCTGGTGAGAAAAACTATTCCAAGAGAATGAAACATTACACTTTTCCAATCATGCTGATCTAATTGAAAAAAGGACAGACATGGGATGAGGGGACAGATGTCATTTGGAAGAGAGCTAAAGCTTCTTTTCAAGAGAATCAAAGGGATTGGAAGCGTCATTCCTTTAGCCCCCTTTATTTAGATCTAGCAGCACAGTAAGGGAATAGCTCACCTGTACTAAGGAGGAAAAACACTGGACTCCAGGGCAATGAGAGCAAACTGCTTCATAAATTACTGAAGCTAAGTTGTCTGACTCTAAGATTTTGGGTGCTTTAGAAAGGTAAATTTACATCAGATATGATCTAGTACAGAAATTCTTGTTACATAGCTTTTTATGTTTTTGCCTTCTTTAAAAGAAGTGTCCTTGGTGAAAAGGTAACCCTCCTCTGCACTGTTGGTGGGAATGTAAATTGATACAACCACTATGGAGAACAGTATGGAGGTTCCTTAAAAAACTAAAAATAGAACTACCATATGACGCAGCAATCCCACTACTGGGCATATACCCAGAGAAAACCATAATTCAAAAAGACACATGCACCTCAATGTTCATTGCAGCACTATTTACAATAGCCAGGACATGGAAGCAACCTGAGTGTCCACCGATAGATGAATGGATAAAGAAGATGTGGCACATATATACAATGGAATATTACTCAGCCATAAAAAGAAATGAAGTTGAGTTATTTGTAGTGAGGTGGATGGACCTAGAGTCTGTCATACAGAGGGAAGTAAGTCAGAAAGAGAAAAACAAATACCATATGCTAATGCATACATACGGAGTCTAAAAAAAAATGGTACTGATGAACCTAGTGGCAGGGCAGGAATAAAGACGCAGACATAGAGAATGGTCTTGAGGACACGGGGAGAGGGAAGGGTAAGCTGGGACGAAGTGAGAGAAGCATCAACATATACACACTACCAAATGTAAAACAGATAGCTAGTGGGAAGCAGCTGCACAGCACAGGGAGATCAGCTCGGTGCTTTGCAACCACCTAGAGGGGTGGGATAAGGAGGGTAGGAGGGAGACGCAAGAGGGAGGCGATATGGGGATCTATGTATGCATATGGCTGATTCACTTTGTTGTACAACAGAAGCTAACACAGCATTGTGAAGCAATTACACTCCAATAAAGATGTATTAAAAAAAAAGTGTCCTTTTTTAAAAAACAATTAATGCATAATACTATGTTCAGATGTTTTGACAGAGTTCTTTAATATTTAAAATAATTGTGCTGATAGTTAACAGGTTTTCACTGGATCTTGGCTTAAAGCACTTATAAATTGTTATCAAATTACAGACCAAATAACCAAAGCACCATCCAGCTAATGACAGGATATTCTAACTGAAAGCAAAATACCTCCCCTAAAAAATACTCATTTAAGGGTTAAAACTGTAAGTGGAAATACATTAAAAATATTATTAATATGTTACAGATGACAAATTCCCAGAGCTAATTCCTAATTTTTAGCCCCAAACTTCACATATAATTCTTTTAAAAAATATAGAACAAAACCTGTTAGTTTTCAAAATTAAACCGCATATTTATTATCAAAAATCTGGGAGTAATATTTCAAAATCACCTCCTTTTTTTAAAAAAATGCATGTAAAATACAAGAAAGCTCATAAAGTCAAAAGTAGTAAGGACCCAGGTTAAATAATATTTAAAAGGTATGTTAAAGATGCAGAAAATTAAAAAGATCTACAGATAGACAGATATACATACCTGTTTTATTTTCTGCATCTTTAACATACCTTTCAAAAAATATTTAATCTAGGTCCTTACCCATCTATATGTATCTAGTTCTTCATTTTATATCATATGTGAATCTCTAAAAATCTGTACATGTGAATCAAATTATTAAGCTAAATGCACTAAGAATACTTGTTTTTAAAAATAATTCTATGTCAATCTATTTAATGAAATGTAGAATCATTAACTTTGTAAATTAAGATTGTCAACTTTAAGATTTGAGGGGGTCACACCTGTATATGCAGATTTTCTTAAAGATCATTTCCAACAATCTTATTTTTAAGACTATTGGACTTAAATTATTTCAAATACGGTAAGTTGAACAAAATCAATACTGAACAACATACCTTTCAGATAAATTAAGGCTTTGGTGAAGAGGTTCTAATTTTTGACATGTCTCTAGGCTGTCAACAGATGTCGAAGGCAATGAGTCTGATTGCACCTTGTTGGCATCATATAAATTAGCATCATTTTTAGGTAGGGTCTTTCTGAATTTTCGTCCTAAATCCGTCCATAGGACATTCGTCAACACAACTTTGAGTTGCCTGTTACACACATAAATAATTAATACATACAGTACTAAACATTATATAATACATGAATTCATCACAAATTATAACAAATGAAAACCTCCAGGAATTCTAAATTCAGTTCTTCAAGAAATTAACCAGAGTAGTAAATATCATAAGTAAAAAATATGCCTAGTCATTCTCAAATATACATGAAAAACTAAAGCACATTTCACTTAAATTGGGTCTTTCTTCAGAATTCTATCTAGTATACTACACCTGTGGTCACACACACGTACAGCTGTTGGATTGCTGGTAACCAATCTGTGCCTGGTCACACTGTAACTGGAACAACAACACACATCTGCACATCACATCACATAGGCAACTGCTTTCTGCACTAAAAATGTATTCTTGTTTTAGTATTTGATTCGGAAAACATAATTAAAACTAAGGGTAACAGTACAACATCTACAATCTTAACCCTACGTAGTCTTAAGATACATTTAATTTTACCTTATTTCTAAAAATATGTCAACTTAAAACACTTACTGTACCTACACCAATTTCAAAAGTAAAACTGATAAATCTAAGCACTTCCAGCTCTGCCTCGCTACATTTTGCCCATTACTCATTCAACACATCTATGTGCTGATAATACTTGAAGAACTGTGTTCAGTTCTAGAACCATGAAATATAGTTTCTGCAGGGCTGTGAACAGGCTACCAAGTAGATGTGAGACAATGTCATATGAGGAATGGCTGGAAGAATTGGAAATGTGTGATCAGAAGAGCATCTATTCTATTCCCCAGTACCAATTTTAGGCACTGTTTGTTTAACAAATGTTAAGAATATTAAGAAACAGAAAGCAAAGTGTTCGTGTATTTTTAATATAAAACAGAGCTCAAAGAAATCACTTGTTTGCCGCAGCCACTTGGGGCTGTATCTTCAGATCATCTGGAAGAAGCGGGATACAAGTCTTCAGAGGAACCTCTATAGAACTCACTGAAACTCCAAACACTTTAAGTTTACAGATTTTAAAATTATCATTAAATAATAAAGAGATGAGTGACATTTCTATGAATGAATAATAATTCATTCTTCGTTCAACAAATACTTACCAAATACCTTCTAACAAAACAACTGTACTAGTAGAATCTGGAGATTCAGCAACAAACAAAAGAGTTACAGTTCCTGTCTTCATGGAGCTTACATTCAAAAGAATTACCCGATCAGTTATTTAATTACAACTATGATGAGCAATATGAACAGGAAATACAGGTGCTGCATTTCTTCTGAACGAGATCAGGGAAGGTTTTACTGAGAATATGACATTTACGCTGAAACTGTCCAAAGGAAACAAGTGGAAAATGGAGAGTGGTTCAAAAAGGAGGACAAAATGTAAATACTCAGACATGAGTAAAGCTTCTTTAAGGAAATTAAAGGACTTACCTGGCTCAAGTGCTTAGAGTGAAGAGGAAATTTGTATAAGATAAGGATGGGCAGTTAGGCAGGACCCTGTGGACTATGTTGAGGATTTGAAACTTTAATGTCAACAACAATATCAATCCCCTAGTTTTAACAAGAGAATCATGAGACAAGAGCTGTATTTTTAAAAGATGACTTTGATCTTTTATGAAGAATAAAGAAAACACCAAGAGAAAAGGGTAATAATGAATTTAGAGAGGGTATGGTGACTTAGGTATAGTTTAGTGGAATGGTGGGAGCAGAAATGGGAAAGAAGAAAAGGGACACAGACACAGCAAATGTAGGCAGTTGACAAACAGCTACGAAAGGGGGATATAGGACAAGAGCTGAAGATAAATGTGAGATGCAAGAAAGGTCTTCTTAGTTAGTTATTGGTTGGTTAGTTAGCTTAACATAGAAAATATCTGTGTAAGTTTCAGTGCTTATGGGAAGACGTCAACAGAGTAGGAGAGGTTGAAGATACAGGAGACAGGATAATTAACTTTATAATTAAGTTTCTTAAGAAGTAGCATAAAAAGAGCTAATATTTACTGAACATGCACCGTATACCGGGAAGCATGTTAAGACCTCTACAATGATTTACTTCACTTAATCCTCACAACTACTCTGTGAAGTACAATGGTAATTATTCTTCTGCAACTGAGAAGACCAAGAATAGAATGATTAATAACTAAGTCCATAGTAAAATGGGTGAGTAGTCAGAGCGGGATCCAGAGCCACACACTCTCAACTCTGTTGCCAGCACTCTTAACTGCTCCACTGTGCTGGTTTATGGTGGGAGAAGAACCCCTTTTCCTTCTTCCAGAAACCAAGATCATTTTTTCAAAGTGATACAAAAGGTGAAAGAACATAGGCTTGAGGAGAGAAAAGGCTTCAAATCATCACTGTGGAGAGGGGGAACACAAGCTGACTAGAGAAACACAGTATGATTATCTTGAAGTTGCGGAATCCAGTAGGGTTAATAACCACAAATTTATAATGGCATAAACATACTGTGTTTTGTGATTTTTTTTTCCCATCACTGCTCAGCCACCTTGGTGTCAGCACAATGCAAAAAGATAATTAGGTTCACAAGTGATTATTAATTACGAAGGAAAAAGGCACCTTTATGACTAAAAATCTGGTAGCTACCACCTTAACCAAGTGATCAAATGTAAGGCCGCCAACAGTGGGACAAGCAGACATTACGTATCCCCTGATATGATGCAATAAGCAAATAACATCAGCTATGAAGTACTTTTGCCAAAAATGTAACATGAACCTAATCATGAGGACAAACCCAATTATAAAAATCTAGAATGTAGGACATTCTACAAGACAACTGGCCTGAACTCTTCAAAAAAGTCAATGTCATGGTTTAGGGGGGTCAGTGGGAGGCAGGGGTTATTCTAAGATTAAGAGACTAATGAGACATAATAACCAAAAAATAAAATGCATGAACCTCAATTTGACCCTAGATTTTTTTTAACAAAAGACATTTTGGGGGACATTTAGAGAATTCTGATTCTAGACTTTATATTACATGATAATATGAAATTATTTAAATTTTCTTCATAATGTATTGTGGTTATCACGTAAAAGAATTTTCTTGTTCTTAAGAAGTGCAGGCTAAAATACTCAGAGGTGAAGTGCCTGATGTCTGTGACTTACTTTCAAATGGTTCTGGGAAAAAAAACGTGTACCTGAATGTGCATATGTGATATGCACTTACATACATGTATGAAAAGAGACTGAGAGAAGGCAAAGGTGGGAAAACGTTAACAACATCTTGCGTGTTTGTTATACTCTTAACAAAATAATCCCGCCTGGAATCCTGTACCAAAAAAATATGAAACAGGGAAAAAAAGTTATGCATGAAGATATTCACCACAGTATTATTTATAAAAGCAACAAAACAAAAGCAAATTTAAATTCCCAGCAATAGGGACTTCCCTGGTGGTCCAGTGGTAAACAATCCTCCTTCCAATTCACAAGACGCAGGTTCAATCCCTGGTCAGGGAACTAAGATCCCACATTCTGCGTGGCAACTAAGCCCTTGCACTGCAACCACTGAGCCCATGCACCTCAACTAGAGAGAGGGAAAAAAAACCCACATGCTACAACGCACACGCACCACAACTAGAGAGAAGCCTGTGCACCGCCAATGAAAGATCCCACATGCTGCAACAAAGATCCCACATGCCGCAACAAAGATCCCATGTGCCGCAACAAAGATCCCATGTGCCGCAACAAAGACCCGACACAGCCAAAAATAAAAAAATTTTTTAAATTAAAAACATAAAAATTCCCAGCAATAGCAGAATGGTTAAGTAAACAATGATAAAGCCACTTAATGGAATGTTACTTATTAGTCTCCTAAAATCTTCTACTTTAAATTTTAAGAGTGACTGGCTGTGTTTTTTTCTTTCTACTTGTCTTTATTTCTATTTTCTATACTAAGCAAGTACTATACTATTTATATAAAGAGAAATGTCAACCAATTAATTTTGTAAAGAATGGTAAACATCTTTACCTAGCCAAAAACTATCTATTGGTTAGTGAAAAAAAATTATTTTTTACATTCAGGACTACTCTTTTATAGGTTTTACAACTGTACAACTTAAAATTCTAAATGATCAAATGAAAATACTTCTAAAATCTTAAGGATATATAAGGTATACTTTTCATCTGAGAAAACTACTGACTATTAGTAATTTGCTAAATTATTTGGGAAAATACCCCAGTGATAATTTTAATGATTTTAAATATGAAAATATCCAATGTTGGAAAATGCCATTTTTCTATTCACCCAAACCAAATAAGAATCACCATTGGTGATTTTACTGGTAATTCTAATAGTTGGCTCTAAGTGAAAAAGACAATTTGGATTCTCTGTGAAAATACTTATTTCATGTTCATAAATTTGCTTTATTGCAATCTGATTGACTAATAATATCCTAAGGCAGAAGTCAGCAATCTTTTCCCTCCAAATTAAAGGTAAAATTTTTTAAATTTCTATATATTTAAATATATTTGAACACTTCACAAGAAAGACATATGAATAGCCAATATGCACATAAAAAGGCACTCAATATCATTAACCTCATCTTTCCAGTCTTTAAAAAAAGTTTGTCTTTTCAACAAAGGGGGGAAGACAGCAAAATATTTCAACAGACACTTTAGAGAAGATACAAAAGAACAATAAGCACATGAAAAGATGCTCAACATCATCATTCATCAAGGAAATGCAATTAAAACCACAATAAGATATCACTACACATACATTAAAAGGGATGATGACAGAGATTGACCATACAAGCGCTGGCAGGAGGGTGGAAGAAGTAAAACTCTTCTGCACTGCTGATGGGAATGTAAAGTGGCACAATTACTTTCGGAAAACATTTGGCAGTTGCTTAACAAAGTTGAAAATGTACTTTCAATGACCCAGCAACCCATCTCCTAGGTATTTAACCAAAAGGAATAAAAACATGTCCACACAGGCGCTTGTACATGAATATTCACAGCAGCTTTATTAATAGTAGTATTAATTTTTCACAGAACTAAAACAAAAAAAAGTTTAAATTTGTATGGAAACATAGAAGACCACATATAGCAAAACCAATCTTGAGAAACAAAAACAGAGCTGGAGGAATCAGGCTCCCTGACTTCAGACTATATTACAAACCTACAGTAATCAAAACAGTATGATACTGGCACAAAAACAGAAATACAGATCAATGGAACAGGGCAGAAAGCCCAGAGATAAACCCATGCACATATGGTCACCTTATCTTTGATAAAGGAGGCACGAATATACAATGGAGAAAAGACAGCCTCTTCAGTAAGTGGTGCTGGGAAAACTGGATGGCTACATGTAAAAGAATGAAATTAGAAAACTCCATAACACCATACACAAAAATAAACTCAAAATGGATTAAACACCTAAATGTAAGGCCAGGAACTATAAAACTCTTAGAGGAAAACATAGGCAGAACACTCTATGACATAAATCATAGCAAGATCCTTTTGGACCCACCTCCTAGAAAAATGGAAATAAAAACAAAAATATACAAATGGGACCTAATGAAACTTAAAAGCTTTTTGCACAGCAAAGGAAACCATAAACAAGACGAAAAGAAAATCCTCAGAATGGGAGAAAATATTTGCAAACGAAGCAACTGACAAAGGATTAATCCCTAAAATATACAAGCAGCTCATGAAGCTCAATATCAAAAAAAACAAACAACCCAATCCAAAAATGGGCAGAAGACCTAAACAGACATTTCTCCAAAGAAGATATACAGATCGCCAACAAACACATGAAAGGATGCTCAACATCACTAATCATTAAAGGAATGCAAATCAAACCTACAATGAGGTATCACCTCACACCGGTCAGAACGGCTATCATCAAAAAATCTACAAACAATAAATGCTGGAGAGGGTGTGGAGAAAAGGGAACCCTCCTACACTGTTGGAGGGAATGTAAATTGATACAGCCACTATGGAGAACAATATGGAGGTTCCTTAAAAAAACTAAAAATAGAACTACCATATGACCCAGCAATCCCACTACTGGGCATATACCCTGAGAAAGCCATAATTCAAAGCGTCATGTACCACAACGTTCATTGCAGCTCTATTTACAATAGTCACGACATGGAAGCAACCTAAGTGTCCATCGACAGATGAATGGATAAAGAAGATGTGGCACAAATATACAATGGAACATTATTCAGCCATAAAAGGAAACGAAATTGAGCTATTTGCAGTGAGGTGGATGGACCTAGAGACTGTTATACAGAGTGAAGTCAGAAAGAGATAAACAAATACCATATGCTAACACATATATATGGAATCTAAAAAAAAAAAAAAAAAAATGGTTCTGATGAACCAAGGAGCAGGACAGGAGTAAAGACGCAGACACAGAGAATGGACTTGAGGACATGGGGAGAGGGAAGGGTAAGCTGGGACGAAGTGACAGAGTAGCAATGACATATATACACTACCAAATGTAAAATAGTTAGTGGGAAGCAGCCGCATAGCACAGGGAGATCAGTTCAGTGCTTTGTGACCACCTAGAGGGGTGGGATAGGGAGGGTGGGAAGGAGACGCAAAAGTGAGGGGATATGGGGATATATGTATACATATAGCTGATTCACTTTGTTACACAGCAGAAACTAACATAACATTATAAAGCAATTATACTCCAATAAAGATGTTTAAAAAAAAAAACAGAAACAGACTCACAGACATAGAAAACCAATTTATGGTTACCAAACGGGAGGGAGAGGTGGCGAGGGACAAATTAAGAAAATGTGATTAACCGGTATATACTACTATACATAAAATAGATAAGCAAGAAGGATTTACTGTATAGCACAGGAAATTATATTCAGTGTCTTGTAATAACCTATAATGGAATAAAATCTGAAAAAATATACAACTGAATCATTTTGCTGTATAACTGAAACACAGTACTGTAAATCAACTATACTTGAATTTAAAAAATTACTGATCACAGATCACCATACCAAATATAATAATAATGAAAAAGTTTGATATATTGGGAGAATTACCAAACTGTGACACAGAGACACAAAGTGAGCAAATGTTTCTGGAAAAATGCTACCGACAGACTTGCTAAATGCAGGGTTGCCTGCAACATTCAATTTGTAAAAAATGCAGTATCTCCAAAGCGCAATAACGTGAAGCACAATAAAACAAGGTATGCCTGTACCTTATGACTGGTATCCTTATAAAACTGGCAGAAACAGACATACACAGAAGGAAGACAACATGAAGACATACAGGGAAAACATGTAAATATGGAGGACTGAATGCATGAATAAGAGAGGAGAGAGACATGGAACAGATTATTCCTTAATGCCTTCAAAGGAAGCACAGCCTTGAGCACACCTTGAGTCACATGAAATGTGAATGGATTAAATAATCTAGTCAAAGGTCGAGATTGTGAGAGTAGATTAAAAAAAAACAACAACACAAGACCTTCTGTGTTCTGAATGTTTGTTTCCCCTCAAAATTCATATTTTGAAATCCTAACCCCCAAAGTGATGGCAGTAGGAGGTGGGGCCTTTGGGAGGTGACTGGGTCATGAGGGTAGAGCCCTCATGAATGGGATTAGTGCTCATAAAAAAGGTTCAAGAGAGTACCCGTTCCACCCTTTGAGGATACAGTAAAAAGATGACCATCTAAGAACCAGGAAGCCCTCACCAGATACTGAATCTGGGAGTGCTATGATCCTGGGCTTCCCAGGAATTATAACACTTTTGAAAAATAAATGTTTTTTGTTTATAAGCCACCTAGTCTTATGGTATTTTGTTATAACACTCTAAACAGACTAAGATAAGATCCAACTGTATGCTCTCAACCGGAGACACACTTTGGACTCAAAGAAATAAACAGGTTCAAAGTAAAAGGATGGAAACAGGTATACCATGCAAACAGCAACCTTAAGACAGGTGGAATGGCTCTATCAGTATTAGACAAAATAGACTTTAAAGCAAAAAAAGAAAAAGTCTGTAGAAACAATGAGGGACATTTCATTGACAAAAGGGTTAATTCATCAGTAAGATATACTGACTATAAATACACATATACTTAATAACAGGACCACAAGGCTCATTAAGCAAAAACTAACAGAAAGGAGAAATTAACAATTCAACAGTAATAGTTCAACACTTAAAACCCCAGTCTTGATAGAACAACTAGACACAAAATCAGCAAGGATACAGAAGGCTTGAATAACACCATCAACCAACGCATCCACAGACCACTCTAACAAACAGGAACAGAATGCATTCTTCTCAAACACATGGAACATTCTCCAAGAAAGACCATATGCCAGGCCACAAATAAACCTCAATAAATTTACAAGAAGTGAAATCATACAAAACGTTCTCAGACCACAGTGGAATTCAATTAAAAATTAACAACAACAAAACTAAGTCATGAGGATATAATGTACAGCATGGGGACTATGGTTAATAATGCTGTATTGTATATTTGGAAGTTGTTAAGAAAGTAAATCTTAAAAGTTGTCATCACACACAAAAAAATCTGTAACTATGTGAGTGATGGATGTTACCTATACTTACTGTGGTGATCATTTCATGGTATATACAAGTATAGAATCATTATGTTGTATATCTGAAACTAATATAATGTTATATGTCAATTATACCTCAATAAAAGAAGAAAATCTTTGAAATTTAAAAATACATAGAAATTAAACAATTCACACTTTCAAAAGAAGTGAATCAATCATACCAGAAATTAGAAAATACTTTTGAGCTGAATGAAAAGAAAATCACAACATACCAAAATTTATGAGGTGCAGCTAACGCAGTGCTTAGAATAAAATTTAAAACTAAACACCTATACTAGAAAAGAAGACATCTCAAATCAATAACCTAATCATGTACCTTAAGAAATTAGAAAAAGAAGCACAAACTATGTCCAAAACAAAGAGAAGAAATAGAAAATAAGATTATAGTGAAAATAAATGAAATAGAATATAGAAAACCTACAGAGAATATTGATGAAACCAAAAGTTGGTTCTTTGAAAAGATCAACAAAATTTACAAATATCTAGGTAGACTGAACAAAAAAAGAAAGAAAGAAAGAAAGAAAACACTCAAATTACTAAAATGAGGAATGAAAGACGGGTCATCACTAACAATATTACAGAAATTTTAAACAGTATAATAGAATACTATGAACAAATATATGGCAACAAATTAGATAAATAAAATATACAAATTCCTAGAAAAACAAAAGCTACCAAAACAGACTCATAAAAAAAAAAAAAAGAAAATCTCAACAGACTTATAACAAGGAAAAATCTGAATTTCTAACTGGAAAACTTCACAGAAACACACACACATACACACACACACACACACACACACACACCACCAATGAATGACCAGATGGATTCACTGGTGAATTTTATCAAACATTTAAACAAGAATTAATACCAATCCTTCAAAAACTCTTCCAGAAAACAAAGGAAGAGACAACACTTTTCACCTCATTCTACAAGGCTATTATTAGCCTGATTCCAAAGCCAGACAAAGACAACATAAGAAAACAGCAAGTTATTTTCTCTTCTGAATACAAACATAGATATCCTCAATAAAATCCTAGCAAACTGAAACCAGTAACATATAAATGGGATCATAAATCAGAATCAAGTGAGATTTATCCCAGGAATGCAAAGTTGGTTTAAAATCTAAAAATCAATTTATGTAATACATTATATTAATAAAGGATACAAATTACATGATATAAATGCAGAAAAAGCATTTGACAAAATCCAACACACATTCATCATAAAAAGCCTCCCACAAATTAAGAACAGAAGGGAACTTCCTCAACATGAAAAAGGGCACGTCTTAGTCTGTTCAGACTATAACAAAATATCACAGACTCAGCAGCTTATAAACAACAAACCTTTATTTCTCACGGTTCTGGAGGCTGCGAAGTCCAAGATCAGGGTGCTGGCCAACATGGTCAGGCTCTGGTGAAGGCCCTCTTCTGGGCTGCAGACTGCGGACTCCTCACAGTGTCCTCACGTGGTAGAAGGCACCAGGAAGCTCTGTGAGGTCTCTTTTATAAAAAGAGCACTAATCCCGTTCATGAGGGCTCCACCCTCATGACTTAAGCACCCCCCTCAATGGCCCCACCTCCAAACACCATCACATTGGGCATTAGGATTTCAACATATGAATTTTGGGGAGATATTGTACAAACATTCAAACCACAGCAGGGCATCTATAAAAAACCTATAACTAACATCATACTTAACGGTAAAATACTGAATGCTTTCCCTCTGATAGTAGGAACAAACAAATATTTCCACTCTCACCACTTCCATTATACATTGTACATTCTAGCCAGGACAATTAGGCAAGGGGAAAAAATTAAAGGCCTCCAGCTGAAAAGGAAGCAGTAAAGCCATCTTTGTTTGCAGATGACATGACCTTGTATATACAAAATTCCAAGCAACCTACTAAAAATTTCTAGAACAGGACAAACAGGGTCACAGTATATAAATCAGGGTCAACATATACAAATCAATGGGATTTCTACACACTAGTAATGAACCATCTAAAACTAAAATTAAGAAAACACTTCCATTCACAACAGCATCAAAAAGAAAATACTTGGGAAAAAATTTAACAATAAATGTCCAAGACACACTGAAAGTTACAAAACACTGTTGAAAGAAATTGAATAAGACCTAAATAAATGGAAAGATACATTCATGAATCAGAAGATTTAATTTGTTAAGACAGCAATACTCCCCAAATTGGTCTACAGATTCAACATATCCTCCATCAAAATCCTTGTTGGCTGTTTTGCTCAAAATGACCAACTGATTCTAGAACTCAGTTGAAAATGCAAGGAACCCAGAACAATCAAAACAATCTTGAAAAGGGACTTCCCTGGCAGCCCAGTGGTTAAGACTCCATGCTTCCACTGCAGGGGGCATGGGTTTGATCCCTGGTCGGGGAACTAAGATCCTGCATGCCGCACAGTGCAGCCAGAAAATTAAAAAAAAAAAAAAAAGTCTTGAAAAATATTATGAAGTTGGAAGACACATTTCCCAATTTCAAAACTTACCACAAAGTTGCAATAATACAGTGTACAGCACACAGTGGTACTGACATAAAAACAGACATATAGATCAATGGACTAGAATTCCAAATCCAGAAATAAACACTTATATCAATGTCAACTGATTTTCAACAAAAGTGCCAAGAAAAATTCGTACCTCTTCAACAAATGTTGCTGGGACAACTGCATATTCACAAACAATAATATAAACCTGGATGCCTATCTCATGCCATACCCAAAATTAATTCAAAATGGATAAAATACCTATATCTAAGAGCTAGAACTATAAAACTCTTAGACAAAAACACAAGAGTAAATCATCATGACCTCAGATTAGGCAATAGTTCCTCAGATATGACAACAAAAGCACAGCAACAAAAGAAAAATAGATAAATGGGATTTCATCAAAGTGAAAAAAACTTTCGTGCTTCAAAGGACACCATCAAGAAAGTGAAAAGCTGAGTGAGAGAAAATATTTGCAAATCACATATCTGATAAGGACCTGTATCCAGAATATATAAAGAACTCTTACAACTCAACAATAAAAAGATAAACAACACAATTTTTAAACAGGCAAAGGATCTAAACAGACATTTCTCTAAAGAAGATATACAAATGACCAACAGGCATGTAAAAAGACACTCAATGTCATTAGGAAATATGTATCAAAACCACAATGAGATTACCATTTCACACCCACTAGGACAACTATGGAAAGAAGGAAGGAAGGGAAGGAGGAAGGGAAAATAAGTATTGATAAGGATATGGAGTCACCGATATGTTTATTTCCTAAGGACAATTCACTTGAAAGGTGAGAATTCAGACTAAACAGCTTACAGAGTGCTCTGACATAAAATCAAGAACTCCAATTAGGACTTCCCTGGTGGCACAGTGGTTAAGAATCCGCCTGCCAAATGCAGGGGACACAGGTTCGAGCCCTGGTCCGGGAAGATCCCACATGCCACGGAGCAACTAAGCCCATGTGCCACAACTACTGCCTGTGCTCTAAAGCCTGCATCCCACAACTACTGAGCCCATGTGCCACAACTACGGAAGCCCATGTGCCTAGAGCCTGTGCTCTGCAACAAGAGAAGCCCACACACCGCAACGAAGAGTAGCCCCTGCTCACTGCAACTAGAGAAAGCCCGTGCACAGCAGCAAAGACCCAATGCAGCCAAAAATAAATAAATAAACTAAAAAAAAAAAAAAAAGAACTCCAATTAGTCTTCTAATTTGTGCAAACTCCCAATAATTGTAATTTTTACTTTGTTACTGTCACTTTTTATTCATTCACTATTCTAAAAAAGATAACACCCTTTTGCAAAATAACAACTTTTTAAGCATTTACTGATGTCCAATACTAAAATTCAGCTCCGATTTCCTGCTGCTAATAACTGTAATTTGAATCCCATAGATATTTAATTCCAGTATATCCATTATTCATTAATACTATGACTTTAAGACCACAGTTGCTAAATGGAGCACAAATGATGAATCCAGCATCTTAATGAGTCTATATGTAACTCTTGCTTTATTAGCTAAAGCTTTCAAGATGTTACAAACACACAAAAACAAGGAGTTAAGATGAATTAGAATCACAGAAAGAGCTTAGAAGAAACCGTAGAGGCCACTGAACTCAATCACTGTATTTTAAAAGTTGTGGAAATTGAGAACCAAAAAGGTTAAGTGAATCATTCATGGTCACACTATACATAGTATAAGCCCATCCTATATCACACACATACATGCATCTTACCTTTCTGGTGATGTCTTAGAAGTGACAGGACGCCCACGTACACCCTTTTTACTTTTATGGTCTACAGAGAGGACCTTATTTCTTAGGCTCCTTTTCCACTAAGAAAAAAAAATGGAATTTGGAATTTCAATAATAAATATAGCAATATGACAATTAAGACGCACTTAAATTTTCTTTTTATTTAGAAATTCAAGGTAAACAGCCAAAGTCATAACGGTTCACAGAGGGGGAAAAATGCAATCTACAAAATACCTGGCATCTTTTGCTAGTGAGGATATATAAGTCCAATAAATAATAGAAGAAAGACATGTATGGGCTTCCCTGGCGATCCAGTGGTTAAGACTCCACATTCCACTGCAAGTGGCGTGGGTTCAATCCCTGGTTGGGGAACTAAGATCCCACATGCCACGCAGCCAAAAAATAAATAAATAAATGAATAAATAAATAAATAAAGGGTCTGGACTTAATTCGTTAAAAAAAGAAAAAGAAAAAAGACATTTAAAAATGTAAAGGTAATTTTAGTCAGGAAATAGACATTTTAAGATTCAAAAGCTTACATAACTATGAGAAATGGTGAATGTGTTTAAAGGAAATAAAAATAATTACATGCCGAGTTAAACAGAGTCTGTGATTATGAAGTAACTGCATTTATAAACAATTGGAAGGGATTACAACTGATTCCCTATGAACTGCTGCATGGAAAAACTTTAGGGAAGAGTCAGATATCTTACTAACAGTGTTTAGGTTTAATCCAACTACAAACAAAGTTAAAATTGATTTAGTTAATATAGAAACAGGACTTCCCTGGTGGTGCAATGGTTAAGAATCCGCCTGCCAATGCAGGGGACACAGGTTCAATCCCTGGTCCGGGAAGATCCCACATGCCACGGAGCAACTAAGCCCACGTGCCACAACTACTGAGCCTGCACTCTAGAGCCTGCGAGCCACAACTACTGAGCCCGCGCACACAACTACTGAAGCCCACACATCCTAGAGCCTGCACACCGCAACTACTGAGCCCTCATGCTGCAACTACTAAAGCCTGTGTAACTAGAGCCTGTGCTCCGCAACAAGAGAAGCCACCGCAATGAGAAGCCCACGCACCACAACAAGAGTAGCCCCTGCTCATCACAACTAGACAAAGCCTGCGTGCAGCAGAGACCCAACGCAGCCAAAATTAAAAAATTTTTAAATATATATATATAAACAGTGTGGGGACCTCCCTGGTGGCGCAGTGGTTAAGAATCCGCCTGCCAATGCAGGGGACACAGGTTCGAGCCCTGGTCCAGGAAGATCCCACATGCCACAGAGCAACTAAGCCCATGCACCACAACTACTGAGCCTGTGCTCTAGAGCCTGTGAGCCACAAATACTGAAGCCCACGCGCCGAGAGCCTGTGCTCCGCAACAAGAGAAGCCACCACAATGAGAAGCCCGCACACCTCAATGAAGAGCAGCCCCAGCTCGCCGCAACTAGAGAGCCCGCACGCAACAACGAAGACCCAATGCAACCATAAATAAATAAATAAGTAAATAAATTTTTCTTTAAAAAAGAGAAACAGTGTGAATCTGGGCAAATAAATTACTTACCTTCTCTATGCGTTAGTTTCCTTACGTAATAATGGTTACTATCTCACAAGGATATATGATGATTATATATGTAATAAGTTTAAAATACTGTCTTCCTTCCTAAATAGACATTTCTCCAAAGAATACATAAAAATGGCCAAAAAGCACCACAACAAAGAGCAGCCCCGCTCGCCGCAACTAGAGAAAGCCCACGTGCACCAACGAAGTCCCAACGCAGCCAAAAAGAAATAAATTAATTTTTTTTTACGAAGTCTACAAATAACAAATGCTGGAGAGGGTGTGGAGAAAAGGGAACCCTCTTAACACTATTGGTGGGAATGTAAATTGGTGTGGCCACTATGGAGAACACTATAGAGGTTCCTTAAAAAACTAAAAATAGAGTTGCCATATGATTAGCAATCCCTCTCCTCGGCATATATCCAGAGAAAACTGTAATTCAAAAAAATACATGCACTCCAATGTTCATAGCAGCACTATTTACAATGGCCAAGACATGGAAGCAACCTAAATGTCTATTGACAGATGAATGGATAAAGAAGATGTGGTATACATACACACACACAAACACACACACACACACACACACACACACAGTGGAATATTACTCAGCCATAAAAAAGAATGAAATAATGCCATTTGCAGCAACATGGATGGACCCAGAGATTATATTAAGTGAAGTAAGTCAGAAAGAGAAAGACAAATACCATATGATATCACTTATATGTGGAATCTAAAATATGACACAAATGAACTTATTTATGAAACAGAAACAGACTCAGAGACATAGAAAACAAACTTACGGTTACCAAAGGGGAAAGGGGGTGGAGGAGGGATAAATTAGGAGTTTGAGATTAGCAGATACAAATTAATACATATAAAATAAACAACAGGGTCCTACTGTATAGCACAGACAACTATATTCAATATCCTGTAATAAACCATAATGGAAAAGAATATGTATACATATGTATAACTGAATCACTTTTCTGTACACCTGAAACTAACACAACAATGTAAATCAACTATAGCTAAAATATACTGTCTTCCTCAAAGAGATATTTGTACACCTATGTTCATAGCAGCATTTTTCACAATAGCTACAAGGTGGAAACAATTCAAGTGTCCCACCAATAATAACACCTATAATAATGAATTGTGGCATATACATACAATGAAATATTACTCAGCCTTAAAAAGTAAGGAAATTCTGACACATGCTACAACATGCATGAACTCTGACAACTATGAGATAATAAAAAATATTTATATTGGTCTCTGGCCCCAGTTCCTACACAGAATTCCTAAAACCCTTGTAATTTCCTTGGTGATAGATGTGCCTTTTGTACTAATGAAGCGACTCTGGGTGAGATCCTGGATGGCTCCTGGATAGGGGCTAGTCACCAGAAAGACCAAGCCAATATTACAAGCTTGGAATTCTCATCTTTGCCCCCCATTTTCTAGAGAGGGGAGAGGGACTGGAAACAGAATTAATTATTGGTCATGCCTATGTGAGCAAATCTCCATTACAATAGCAAAAATATTATATGAGGTTCAAAGAGCTTTCAGGTTGGTAAACACATCCATATACGTGGAAGGTGACACACCCCAACTCCACAGGGAAGGAAGCTCCTGCACTCAGGACCCTACCAGACCTTGCCCTATGTATCTATTCATTTGGCTATTCATCTGTATCCTTTATCATGTCCTTAAATAAACTGGTAAATGTAAATAAGTGCTTCTCTGAGTTCTGTGAACTGCTCCAGCATAAATTAATCAAACCTGAGGAGAGGGTCATGGGAATCTCAGATTTATAGCCAGCTGGTCAGAAGCACAGGTGACAACCTGGAATTGTGATTGGCATCTGAAGTGGGGTGGGAGCAGTCTTGGGACTGAGCCCACAACCTGTGAGATCTGAAACCATCTCCACATAGATAGTGTCAGAATTGAGATAAATTGTAGGACACCCAGTTCATGTCCCAGAGGATTGCTTGGTGGGGGAAAACCCGCACACATCTGGTGTGAGAAGTGTTGTGAAAATGATAGTAGTATGAGAGTAAAGGAGAAACACAGGAGGAAGATGGGTTTTTCCCAACTCAGTGACATTAGGTTAAGTGAAATAAGCCAGTAACAAAAAGACAAATACTCTATGGTTCAAGTTATAGGAAGTATCTAGAGTACACAGAGATAGAAAACAGTAGAATTTTGGTTGCCAAGGGATGGGAGAGGGAGAAATGGAGAGTTATTTTTTAATGGGTAAAGTGTTCTGGTTTTGCAAGATGTAAAGAATTCTGGAGATAGACGGTGGTGATGGTTGCACAAGAATGCGAATATACTAAACGCCAGTGAACTGTACCCTTAAAAATGGTTAGGATGATAAATTTAATGTTATGTGTGCTTTACCATAATTGAAAATACATTTGAAAAAGTAAAAAAAAAAATTTAAGTAATGAAAAACACTGTCTTAACCATGATAGCCCTCAATAATCTGTCATTTTTATTCTCCAGGCATTATTATCTCATTATCACCACAGCCCTACATGGTATAAAACTCATCACTTTATAAGTGGGAAGTGAAGCTCAGAGAATAAACTTCACCAATTAACCCAAGTCTGCCTGACATAAAAGCCTATGCTCCTTTCAATGCTGCAGTTCTAAATTACACAAATTCTCTGAAATCTTTCCTATCAAGATATCAACCTAAACACAATGTCACTCCCATTTCACTACAAAATGTAAATGTATCAATATAACTAGATTAAAAATACATTTTTCCTCCATTTTCAGTATCACTGTCTTAGTTCTGCCTCTTACTTCTGACCTGGACTCTTGCAATGTTCTCCTAATGGGATTCCCTGCAAATGGTCTCTTCTTCCCCTCCAGTCCAGCAGCCACTCCATCATGAAAGTTAAATCTTTCAAAAATGCAAATCTGATGTCATTCTCCTGCTTAAATTCCTAAGTATTCCCCACTACCTAAGGAGAAAAAAAAAAAAGAACTGAGTTCTCTTTCTCACTTCTGCTTCCCATGAATCTTCTATTCTGACAACACTAAACTATATGTAGTTCCCTGAAAGTGCATGCCATTCAGATCCTTTAACATCTTTGTGTACATGTTTCCTCTTACTAGAATGTGCTTTGCCCTCCCCAGTTCTCCTTGTTCATTAAGTCCCAGATCAACACCACCTATGAAGCCTTCCTCACTCTCTAGAAAAGTAAATCAGTATCTCTGCTGTAACACTATTTTACATACCTCTATTACTGATAACAGTTCTCACAATGAATTACATTATTTGTTTACATCAAACTGCAACCAGGACTGGGAATAATTTAGCTCACAAGCTAGACTCTCAGAACTACTGGTTAACTAGTTTCCCACAACTGTTTCACTAATCTCACAGTAAATGCAGCTTTCACATTTTTTGTTTCCAAATTTTTTTCTACCTTACTAATAACATTGTAATTAGGTTTTGCCTATATTTGCAAAATGCTGAGAGTACTAGTCTTTGAGTCTCATATTCTGTACAGAAAAGAAACATAATTCCCACCAAAGAGGGGGAAAAAGAACGAGGAGTTTTAAACTATTACAAAAAATGAAACAAACACATTGAGACAAAATGAAGATAACTTTAATAGGAGAGGAGGGGAATTGATTAAAATTTTATTAACTCTAAATAACAGTAAGATGTTCCAATGCCCATCTCCAATCCTACCACAGCCAAGGGTAATCTGGAGTGTATCTACAGACATTATCAGAGGAAAACAAAAATTCACTTAGACGTTGATAAATTGTTTCTTATATTTAATATCACACTAGAATGTTTTTTCTTTCAAAAGTTGGATTAGAATTGCAGCCTGGATAATAACTTGTATTTTTCAGAGATACAATTTTTCACTTAGTCTATGAACCTATATATATGCTATCTCTGAAAAAAAATCAGATAACAAAGAATTCTCCCACAATCTGATTATGAATGAGAATTTATTCACATACATATTTTGAAAGCTATCTGATCACAAATAGGAAGGTTGAAATAGTATGAATAATTGTAATTTAAATATGAAAAAACTTATAGAAGAATAAAAGACTTTGCTTAGAGACAAGATCAAATCATTTAGTTACCTGATTTTGAAGCTCTCATTCTAGCAGGGACACCAAAATAAAATCCTATGATAATTAAAACCAAATGTTCCATAGGAACTTGACTAAAATTTTTCTTGGACAAATCAACTCTACATCCATTCTAAGTGGTGCAGTGTTCACAGTCTCAACTGAGTACTTCTTTACATACTAAAAACGAACCAAATCTGCATCCTGAAGAAAATATCAGCTTTGCTTACAACTACTTATCCATGTCACAGCCTACTGTAATAAAAGATGGATGATGACTTTCCAACCAATTGAGATTACTGGTCAGGATTTAAATTTTATACCAGAATTTCAATCCTATTGACTCTTCATCTAATTTCCAAATTAGCAACATGTAATGTCAACACTGAAAACACTTATCAGAAAACGTAAGCTGAAATTATTTGGTAACCAACATCTACTGAACAGCTGGATAAACTGGTGAGGTCGGGGGAGAGAGGCTATCTGGGGAATCCTGTATTCTCTTCAACAAGTTTTCCCTGATGGTAACACCTTGCATAACTGCACAGCAATATCATCACCAGGAAACTGACATTGAAACAATCCATGACCTTATTAAGATTTCACCTGTTTTACATGCACACACTTGTGTGTGTGTGTGTGTGTTTGTGTGTGTGCATTTAGTCCTAAGCGATTTTATCACATGTAGACATCTCTGTGACTACAACCAAACTCAAGATATAGAACAGTTGTGTCATAAAGATCCTTTCTGCTACCCTTTTATAAACACATCTGCCCCTCTCCCCTTCCACTAACCCCCTACCCTACAGGATCAAATCATTTAGTTATCTAATTTTGAAGCTCTCATTCTAGCAGGGATTTCCCAAAGTTTTCCTAGACATTCAAATGAACATTTAAGAAGAAAATAAAGTGAATTCTACACAACCTATTCCATTAACTAGAAATAAACAATTCCCAATTCAATCTATAAAGCAAACATTATACTGATACCAAATCAATATAATGACAGTACAAGAAAACTAAAGACTAATATCCCTGATAAGTACAGACAAAAATACTCAACAAAAATCAGCAGATCAAAACCAGCAATATATAAAAAGAATAATACAGCATGACTAATTAGGGTTTATTCTAGGACAGAAAAGTGGTTTAATAATTGAAAATCAAATCAATCTATGATTTAAAAAAGAAAAAAGACCCTACTCTACATTGCATGCATACAATAAACTCACTTTAAATATAAAGACACAAACAGATTAAAAGTAAAGGGATGAAGAAAGAAACACCATTCTAAGACATCAAAAGACAGTTGAGTAGCCATATTAATTTCCGACTGAGATATCAGAGGAAAAAACAGTATCAAATTTGGGGATACAGGGATAAAGAGGAATATTACATAATGATAGAGGGGTCAATTCGCCAAAAAAAATAATAATCCTTAATGTATATATGCCTAACACCAAAATACATAAGGCAAAAACTGATAGAAATATTGATACAAGGACAAATAGACGTATCTACAATTATAGTTGAAGACTTCAACATCTCTCTATCAGAAACAGATCCAGCAGGCAGAAAATCAATAAGGAAATAATTGAACTGAAAAACACCATCAGCCAACTAAATCTAATTAACATTTATAGAATACTTCATCTAAAACAGAATACACATTCTTCTCAAGCGCACATGCTTAGAGGGAAATTTATAGCATTGAAAGCATGTATTAAAAAAGGAGACAATTCTAAAATCAATAATGCAAACTTCCAGCTTTGGAAATTAAAAAAAGAAGGGCAAATTTATTCCAAAGTAAGCAGAAGAAAAGAAATAAATAAAAGAGCAGAAATCGATGAAATTGAAAAAAAGTCAATGAAATTGAAAACAAGAAATCAACAGAGAAAATCAACTAAATCAAAGGTTGGTTCTTTGAAAAAAATCAATAAAATTGATAAACCTCTACCCAGGTTAACTAAGAAAGAAAACAGAAGAGACAGATTACTAATATCAAAAATGAAAGAGGGGCAATCAGTACTGGTCCAATGGACATTATATAGAAATAATACAGAAATGCTATGAACAACTCAATGCCCACAAATGTGAAAACTTACATGAAAATGGACCAATACCTTGAAAGATACAATTGATCAAAACTCATGTAATCTGAATAGGCCCATATCTATTAAAGAAATTGAATCAACTGAATCAATATTTAATACCTTCCAAAACAGAAAGGACTAGGCCCAGTTTGGTTCATCAGTGAATTCTACCAAACATTTAAGGAATCAATTATACAAATTCTCTATAATTTCTTTCACAAAATAGTAGAGGAACACTTCCAAACTCATTCTATGAGGCCAGCCTTTCTATTTTTCCTAATATTTATTTATTTATTTATTTATTTATTTATTTATTTATTTGGCTGTATCGGGTCTTAGTTGCAGCATGCAGGATCTTTGTTGTGGCATGTGGAATCCTTGGTTGCAGTGCACGGGTTCTTTGTTGCGGCACGCAGGCTTCTCTCTAGTTGTGGCACTCGGGCTCCAGAGTGTGCAGGCTCAGTAGTTGCGGTGCGTGGGCTCTCTAGTTGTGGCAGACGGGCTCTAGAGCGCACAGGCTCAGTAGTTGCAAAGCATGGGCTTACTTGCCCCATGGCATGTGGGATCTAGTTCCCTGACCAGGGATCAAAACCATGTCATGTCCCCTGCACTGGAAGGTAGATTCTTAACCACCAGACCACCAGGGAAGTCCCGAGGCCAGCCTTAATACCAAAACCAGAAAAATACATTACAAAAAAAGAAAACTACACAATATCTCTTATGAACATAGGTGCAAATATTCTCAACAGAATCAAATCCAACAAAGTATAAAAAGAATTATATATCATAAACAAGTGAGACTTATTTCAAACAAGCAATGATGGTTAAGCATTTGAAAAATCCATTAATGTCAACAAGTTAAAGAAGAAATATGAAATGGTCATATCAATAGATGTGGAAAAAGCATCTGACAAAACCCAAAAGCCATTTATGATTTTTTTTAAACTCTCAGAAAACTAGGAATAGAGGGGAATATTTTCAATTTGATTAAGAATATCTACAATAAACCTACAGCCAACATCACACTTAATGGCGAGAAACCATATGCTTTGATGCTAAGATTGAGAACAAGCAAGAATGTTCCCTCTCATCACTCCTATTCAACCTCATACTGGAAGTCCTAGATAATGCAATGAGACAAGAAAAGGAAATAAAAGGGATACGGATTGGGAAGGAAAAAATAAAACCTTTATTTGAGATGACATAATTGTCTATGTAGGAAATCCCAGAGATGAATTTGAATTAAAAAAAAAAAAAAAAAAAAAAACAAACTTCCTTGAACTAATAAGCAATTATAGCAACAGTGCAGGAAACAAGATGCATATACAAAAATTAATTGCTTTCTTACATGAAGGTAAAGAACTATTAGAATTTGAAATTAAAAACACAATACCATTTACATTAGCACTGAAAAAATTAAATACTTATGTAAAAGTCTTTAAAAATGTATAAAATCTATATGAAAAGAACTATAAAACGCCAATGAAAGATATCAAAGATCTAAATAAATAGATATTCCATGCACATGAATAGGAAGACTCAATACTGTTAAGATGTCAGTTCTTCCCAACTTGATCTACAGAATCAACACAATTCCAATCAGTATGCCAGCAAGTTATTGTGTGGATTTCGACAGACTGATTCTAAATTTTAAATAGAAAGGTGAAAGATCCAGAATAGCCAATACAATATTAAAGAACAAGCTCAGAGAACTGATACTACCACCTTAAAGACTTACTGTAAAGCTACAGTAACCAAGACAGCATGGTATTGACCAAAAAACAGACAAATAGATCAACAGAACAGAATAGATAGCTGAGAAAATGATCCACACAATGTAATCAATTAATTTCTAACAAAGGAACAATGGCAATTCAATGGAGAAAGGCTAATCTTCAACAAATGACACTAAAACAACTGGCCACTCGTGTATGAAGAAATAAACAGAGACACAAATCTTATACCTTTCACAAAAATTCACTGAAAATGGATCACAGATCTAAATGTAAATTGCAAAACTATAAAATTCCTAAAAGATAACATAAGAGATAATCTAGGTGACCTTCAGTTGAACAATTACTTCTTAGATATAATACCTAAAGCACAATCCATGAAGGAAAAATTGAAATTTGGGCTTCATTAAAATTAGAACTGCTCTGTGAAAGATACTGTTAAAAGAATGAAAAGTTAAGACACAGACTAGAAAAAACTCTTTGCAAAACACATATGTGATAAAGGACTGGTATCCAAAATATACAATCAACTCTTAAAACTAAAAAGCAAGAAAACAAACAATTTTAAAAATGAGAGAGATAACTGATGAACTCATAAAAGTGCTAACAAAAGATCAAGATGAAAAAAAAAAAAAAAAAATTAATTACATGGGACTGAGTGAACTGATGAGGATGAGTATAATTTTTGTGACTTTCTGTCTGAATTTAAAAAAAAAAAATCCCACAAGGACTCAGAGGCAAAGAATATACAAATCAATTTTCACTGCAAAGTAAAGGAGCTGTTACAGTGGAGGATTACTGGACTGAATGTCAATATTATGACATAGTGTGAGTGTGCTTCGTGTTTGGTAATTGCAATCATTGTTGCTTTTGTTGTGGTCATCCATGTACAATACTTGGTGTCTGTCTATTTATCCCTTGTAAAAATAAAATACAGTGTGTGTGTGTGAAAAAAAAAAAAAAATGAGAGAATTTCCTGGTGATCTGGTGGTTAGGACTCGACGCTTTCACCGCTGTGGGCCCAGGTTCAATCCCTGGTTGGGGAACTAAGATCCCACAAGCCATGCAGCACAGCCAAAAAGAAAAAATGAGCCAAAAATGTGAACACACGCTTCACCAAAGAAGATATACAGATGACAAATATGCATATGAAAAGAAGCTCACCAAAACATGTCATCAGGGAATTACAAGGTAAAACAAAGAGATACTACTACATACCTATTAGAATGGCTAAAACCCAAAACACTGACTACCCCAAATGTTGGCCAGGATGTGGAATAACAGGAAATCTCATTAGTTGCTGGTGGAAACGCAAAATGGTACAACCATTTTGGAAGATGCTTTGGCAATTTCTGACAAAACTAAACATACTCTTAACATACAGTCTAGCAACTGCACTCCTTAGTATTTACCCAAATAAGTTGGAAACTTCTGTCCACACCAAAATCTGCACATTAATGTTTAGTGCAGCTTTATTCATAATTGCGAAAACTTTAAAGTAAACCAAGATGTCTTTCAATAGATGATAAAGAAACTGTGGTACACCCACATAATGGAGTATCATTCAGCAATAAAAACAAAGGACAGTGGGGGAGTCTGTGCATGTGTAGGGGCAGGGGATATACGGGAACTGTCTGTATTTTCTGCTCAATTTAGCTGTGAACCTAAAGTTACTCTAAAAAATAGTCTTTCTAAAAAAAAAAAAATTTTTTTTAAAGAAACGAGCTAACAAGCCACAAAAAGACACTCTGATGAACATAAAAGCATACAGCTAAGTGAAAGAAGCCAATCTGAAAAGGCTGTATGATTCCAAGTATATGACAATATGATTTAAAAAAAAAAATATGGGGACTTCCTTGATGGCACAGTCATTAAGAATCCACCTGCCAATGCAGGGGACACGGGTTCGAGCCCTGGTCCAGGAAGATCCCACGTGCCGCAGAGCAACTAAGCCCGTGCGCCACAACTACTGAGCCTGTGCTCTAGAGCCCACGAGCCACAACTACTGAGCCTGCGAGCCACAACTACTGAAGCCCGTGCACCTAGAGCCCATACTCACAACAAGAGAAGCCACCACAATGAGAAGCCCGCGCACCACAATGAAGAGTAGCCCCCACTCGCCACAGCTAAAAGAAAGCCCGAGCGCAGCAACGAAGACCCAACGCAGCCAGAAATAAATAAATAAATAAATAAAATTTTAAAACTACGGAGCTTTTCACGCAGATGGCGCCAAAGGCAAAGAAAGAAGCCCCTGCACCTCCCAAAGCCAAAGCCAAAGCCAAAGCAAAAGCTTTGAAGGCCAAGAAAGCACTGTTGAAAGGTATTCACAGCCACAAAAAAAAGAAGATCTGGACGTGGTGACCTTCCGACGGCCCAAAACACTGCAGCTCAAGAGGCAGCACAAATATCCTCAGAAGAACACCCCTAGAAGAAACAAGCTTGACCACTATGCCATCATCAAGTTCTCCCTCACCACCAAGTCAGCCATGAAGAAAATAGAAAACAACAACACACTGGTGTTCATTGTGGATGGCAAGGCCAACAAACACCAAATTAAACAGGCTGTGAAGAAGCTCTGACGTTGACATGGCCTGATGGAAAGAAGAAGGCATATGTTCTACTGGCTCCTGACTATGATGCTTTGGAGTAGCCAACAAAATTGGGATCATCTAAACTGAGTCCAGCTAGCTAATTCAAAATATAAAAGTTTTCACTGTAAATAAAAAACTATAGAGATATTAAAAAGATCAGTGGAGAACAAGAAATTTTTAGAACAGTGAAATTATCCTGAATTACACTGTAATAGTGGATACACCTCATCATACATTTCTCAAAACACACAGAATATACTATACAAAAAGTGAACCCTAATATAAACTACGGACTTCAGTTAATAATATATCAGAGGTGTTCCAGTTCACGATGATGATGTAGGTAGTGTCCTGAATTCACTTCCTCCCATGGACACACCAAATCTACAGCTACATACATACAGAACAACTCCCTCTGAAAGAAATCCAGAAACTAACTGAGCAACTCTTATCACACAAATGAGAAAAAACCCACATCAAAACTGGTAGGAGGGGCTTCCCTGGTGGTGCAGTGGTTGAGAATCCGCCTGCCGGTGCAGGGGACATGGGTTTGATCCCTGGTCCGGGAAGATCCCACATGCTGTGGAGCAACTAAGCCTGTGCACCACAACTACTGATCCTGTGCGCCTAGAGGCCGTGCTCCGCAACGAGAAGCCACTGCAATTAGAAGCCCGCGCACCACAACGAAGAGTAGCCCCCGCTCGCCGCAACTAGAGAAAGCCTGCGCGCAGCAAGGAAGACCCAACACAGCCAAAAGTAAATAAATAAATTTATAAAAAAAACTGGTAGGAGAGGCTGAGACATAACCTCTCCATAAACACCATCCCCAGCAGATCGGAACACAGCCAGAAAGGAACTCACAACTCCCAGCTTTTCCCTAAGGAGCAATGGGTTTGCACCCCACATTTGGCACCCCAACTTTTAAGATTATCACCAAGGAGATAGGCCCCCAAAACATCTAGCTTTAAAAGGCAACAGAACTTGCATCTAAATATAAGACCCATAAGGCTTTGGCATATTAAGACACAGTTCTTAAAAGGCTCACATGGACTCACCATGGCTAACCCTCCAGGACCCAGAATAGAGGCAGCAGACTAAAATGCACCCAGTCTTTCTATAAAAGAGGCCTATTTGTTTATCTCAAAATCTGCAGTATGAAGGGCAGGCTTCTAATTTAACATGCATCCCAGGTCCAACTGCAACACTCTCCAGAGACCATGGAGGCAGGTAGGCACCATCTCTGAGCTCTCCCTCTACCTCCAGGTTGCCCTTATCTCCCAAAAAAGAGCTTATGCACAAGACTGGCACACCAGTTTTTGCAGCTGCTGCCCAGGGGATACCCCTTAATCACCTGGCTCTGGTGGCCAATGGGGCATATGCTCGTAAGTCCCACAGGACTAAACCTAAGAGCAGAACAGTTTTTAACCAGCTATCCCCCCAGGTTACAGCATGGAGCAAACAAACAGAAACACCTGTCTGCCAGCCTTACTCTGAAAGAGGTATAGCTGTGTACTTTTTTTTTTTTTTTTTTTTGGCTGCGTTGGGTCTTTGTTGCTGCACACGGGCTTTTTCTCTAGTTGCAGCGAGCAGGGGCTTCTCCTTGTTGCAGTGCACGGGCTTCTCACTGCAGTGGCTTCTCTTTGTTGCGGAGCATGGGCTCAGTAGTTGTGGCTTGTGGGCTCTAGAGCACAGGCTCAGGAGTTGTGGTGCATGGGCCTAGTTGCTCCACGGCATGTGGGATCCTCCCGGACCAGGGCTCGAACCCACGTCCCCTGCATTGGCAGGCGGATTCTTATCCACTGCACCACCAGGGAAGTCCCTAGCTGTGTACTTTAAAAGCTGCTGCCTGGGGTTCTGGCTTCCAATCAGCCTGCATCTAGGTGCTAAGATCCTCCCCCTTGGGATACAGACAGGTCTTGTCACACTCTCAACTACTGGAAGCCACTAAAAACAAAGAAGACTGCTTGGACAATCACAGAGGTCTAAGAAACAACGAAGGGTTAGGACAGGATTAAAGGATAAGGTTCAGGTCCTATATAAGATCAGTCCTTCAAGACTGAGAGAGGTGGCTGTTTTATCTAATGCATGGAAACTAACCAGAGAATGAAGGAAAATAAAGCAGAAAAATACATTACAAATGAAAGAACATGATAAAACCTCAGAAAAAAACACCTTAATGACTGGAAATAAGTGATCTACCTGATAAATAGTTCAAAAAATTAGTCATAAAGATGCTCACCAAAGTCAAAAGACCAATGCATGAACAAAATGAAAATTTCAACGAAAAGAAAGTACCAAACAAATCACAGAACTGAAGAATATTAATAATTGAACTGAAAAATTCAACAGAGAGATCAACAGTAAGCTAGATGACATGAAAGAAAGGATCAGTGAACTCGAAGACAGGGCAGTAGAATTCATCCAATCAAAGGATCAAAAAAAGAATAAAAAGAGTGAGCATATACTAAGGGACTTATAAGACAACATAAAGGAGAACAATACTCACATAATAGGAGTACCAAAAAGAGAAGGCGGGGCAGAAAACTTATTTAAAGAAATACTGGTTGAAAACTTCCCTAACCTGCGGAAGGAAACCAACATCCGCAGTCAGGAAGCCCAGAAAGTTCCAAATTAGATGCATCTATAGAGACCCACACCAAGACACATTATAATTAAATTGTAAAACGTTAAAGACGAGGAGACAATCTAAAAAGCAACAAGAGAAAAAACAACTTCTTATATACAAGCGAACCCCCATAAGACTATCAGCAGATTTTTCAGCAGAAACTATACAGGCCAGAAGGGAGTGTTTCAATATATTCAAAGTGCTGAAAGAAAAAAAAACTGCCAACCAAGGACACTCTACCCAGCAAAGTTGTCCTCCAAGACTGAAGGAGAGATAAAGAGCTCCAGACAAGCAAAAGGTAAAGTTCCAGACAAACACCACTAGACCTGCCACACATGAAATGTTGAAGGGCTTTCCTTAAACCAAAAAGGGAACTAATTAGTTACAAGAAAACTAATTTCATTTATATGAAAGTATAAATCAGAGTGGAAATAAGTGACTAGAGACTAAAGAGATAATAGGAAAGATCAATGAAACTAAGAGCTGTTTTTTGAAAAGATAACCCAAAAATGGCCTTTAGCTAGGCACAACAAGAAAAAAGGAGAGAGAACTCACAAAACAAAAACATCAGAAATAGAGAGGAGATATGACTACTGATCACAGAACTATAAAGGATCATAAGAGACTACTCTGAATTATACTCCAACAAATTGGACAACCTATAAGAAATGAATAAATTTCTAGAAACATAACCTACTAAGACTGAATCATGAAGAAACAGAAAATATGAACAGAACAATTACTAGTAACAAGACTGAATCAGTAATCAAAAACCTCACAACAAACAAAAGTCCAGGACCAGATGGATTCCCTGGTGAAGTCTATCAAACATTTAAAGAAGAATTATTACTAATCCTTCTCAAACTCTTCCAAAAAACAGAGGAGGAGGAAACACTCCCGAACTCATTTTATGAGGCCATCATTACCCTAATACCAAAACCAGACAAGGACACTACAAGAGAATTACAGGCCAATATCCCTGATGAACACAGATGCAAAAATCCTCAACAAAATATTAGCAAACTAAATTCAACAACACATTAAAAGGTTCACACACCATGAACAAGTCAGATTTATTCCACGGATGCAAAAATGGTTCAACATCCACAAATCAATCAATGTGATACATCACATTCATCAAATGAATGATGAAATCATATCATCATATCAAAAGATGCAGAAAAAGCATTTGGCAAAATTCAACATCCATTCACAATAAAAACTCTCAACAAGGCAGGTATAGAGGGAACGTGCCTCAATTATGTATGACAGGACATGTATAACAGGCCCACAGCTCATGTCATACTCAACAGTAAAAAGCTGAAAGCTTTTCCTCTAAGATCAGGAACAAAACAAAGATGGCCACTCTCACCACTTTTATTCAACAGAGTACTAGAAGTCCTAGCCAGAGCAATTAGGCAAGAAAAAGAAATAAAAAGTATCCAAATTCGAAAAAAAGTAAAACTGTCTCTATTTGCAGATGACAAGATATCATACATAGAAAACCCTAAAGATCACACCAAACAAACTGTTACAACTAATCAACGAATTCAGTACAGTTGCAGGATACAAAATCAACATACAAAAAACAACTGCATTTCTACACACTAACAATAAACTACCTGAAAGAGAAATTAAGAAAACAATCCCATTTACAACTGCAGTAAAAAGAATAAAATATCTAGGAATAAACAACCCATTCACTGAAAACTGTAAGACACTGATGAAAGAAATTGAAGAGATACAAATAAATGGAAACATATGCCATACTCATGGACTGGAAGAATGAATAATGATAAAATGGCCATACTAACCCAAAGCAACTTACAGATTCATGCAATCCCTATCAACATTCCAACAGTATTTTTCACAGAAATGGAACAATCTTAAAATTTGTTTGGAACCACAAAAGACCCTGAATAGCCAAAGCAATCTTAAGAAGAACAAAGCTGGAGACACCACACGTCCTGATTTCAAACTATATTACAAAGCTATAGTAATCAAAACAGTATGGTACTGGCATAAAAACACAAAAATAGATCAACTGAACAGACGAGAGAGCCCAGAAATAAATCTACACATATATGGTCAATTAATTTGTGATAAAGAACCCAAGAATATACAGTTGGGAAAAGACAGTCTCTTCAATAAATTATGCTGGGAAAACTGAACAGCCATATGCAAAAGAATGAAACAGGACGACTATCTTACACCATACACAAAAATCAACTCAAAATGGACTGACTGACTTGAACATAAAACCTGAAACTATAGAACTCCTAAAAGATAACATAAAGGGTAAGCTCCTTGATATCAGTGTCTTAACAATGATTTTTTGGATCTGACACCTAGGCAAAGGCAATAAAAACGAAATAAACAAGTAAGACTACATCAACCTAAAAATGTCTGCACAGCAAAGGAAACCATCAACAATATGAAAAACCAATCTACAGAATTGGAGAAATTATTTCTGAAACATATAACTGATAGGAGGCTAACATCCAAAATATATAAAGAACTCATACAACTCAATAGCAAAAACAAAAGATCTAATTTAAAAATGGGCAGATCTGAATAGACATTTTTCCAAAGAAGACATACATATGGCCAACAGGTACATGAAAAGGGGCTCAACATCACTAAACACCATGGAAATGCAAATCAAAACCACAATGAACTACCTCCTCACACCTGGTAGAATGGCCATTATCAAAAAGACAAGACATAAAAAGAGGAGGCAAGGATGAGGAGAGGGACTTCCCTGGTGGTCCAGTGGTTAAGAATCCACCTTGTGGAACTTCCCTGGTGGCGCAGTGGTTAAGAATCCGCCTGCTAATGCAGGGGACACGGATTCAATCCCTGGTCCAGGAAGATCCCACATGCCGCGGAGCAACTAAGCCCATGTGCCACAACTACTGACTCTGCACTCTAGAGCCCACGAGCCACAACTACTGCAGCCCAGGTGCCTAGAGCCCATGCTCCGCAACAATAGAAGCCACCACAATGAGAAACCTGCCCACTGCAACAAAGAGTAGCCCCTGCTAGCCACAACTAGAGGAAAAAGCCCGCACGCAGCAATGAAGACCCAACGCAGCCATAAATAAATAAATATATTAATTTATAAATTTATTTAAAAAAAAAGAATCCACCTTCCAATGCAGGGGACGCAGGTTTGAGCCCTGGTCGGGGAGCTAAGATCCTACATGCTGTAGGACAGCTAAGCCTGTGCGCCGCAACTAATGAGCACGCATGCTCTGGAGCCTGCGCGTCACGAGAGAGCCTACATGCTACAACTACTGAGCCCGCGCGCCACAACTAGAGAGAAGCCCGTGTGCTGCAACAGAAGATCCCGCGTGCCACAACTAAGACCTGACACAGCCAAATAAATATTTCAAAAGAAAAAAAAGGATGAGGAGAAAATGGAACCCTTGTGCACTGCTTGCGGGAATGTAAACTGGTAGAGACGCTATGGAAAATAGTATGGAGGTTCCTCAAAAAAATTTTTAAAAACCACCATATGATCCAGCAATTCCATTTCCACTTCTGGGTATTTTTCCTTAGAAAACAAAATCACTACCTGAAAAAAAAATTATCGGCAACTCCACTTTCACTGCAACATTATTTACAATAGCCAGGACGTGTAAACAATCTAAGTGTCCATCAATGGATGAATGGATAAACAAAATGTGGTATGTGTATATATATATATATACACACACATATATACATACACACACACTTTAATGGAATGTTATTCAACCATAAAAAAAGAAGGAAATCTTGCCATTAGCAATAACATGGGTAGACTGTCAGGGCATTATACTATGTGAAATAAGTCAGACAGAGAAAAACAAACATCGTATGATCTCACCTACATGTGGAATTTTTTTTGAATCTTAATTCATTGATACAGAGAACAGATTTGTGATTGCCAGAGGCAGGGGTTGAGAGTTGGACGAAATGAGTGAAGATGGCCAAAAGGTAAAAATGTCGAGTTATAAGTCCTGGGGACATAATATACAGCATGGCGAATTAGTTAACAAAACTATACTACACATTTGAAACCTGCTAAGAGAGTAGATCTTAAAGCTCTCATCATGAGAAAAAAAAACTGTAACTATGTATGGTAATGTATGTTAACTAAACTTACTAAACTTACTGTGGCAATAATTTTGCAATTTAAATATATATCAATCATTATGGCTTTCAGAGACGGTGAAGCCGGGGGAGCTCCTGGCTGGGAGAAGGATGTCAGATCTCACTGTCCTCCCAGCCTTTCAACCCTCCTCCAAAGCCCCTAGATAAAATGGTTTGATCCCCTAAATAAATAAATAAATAAATATCATCATGTTGTACACCTAAAACTAATGCAGTGTTACATGTCAATTACATCTCACTATTAAAAAAATGTATCAGTATTTGACTCATCAATTGTAACAAATGTACCACATTAATGCAAGATGTTAATAATAAGGAAACTGTGTGTGAGGATAGGGAAGGGCAGAATGAATATATGGGTACTGTTTGTACTATCCCTTCAATTTTTTGGTAAACCTGAAACAACTCTAAAAAATAGTCTATTATTTTAAAAAATAAGTAAACTGACAGCAGCAAGTGCTGGTAAAGTTACAGAGCATCCAGAAATCCCATACATTGCTGGTGGGAATGTAAAATGGTATTCTGGAAATCAGTTTGGCAGTTAAACATACACTTACATATGACTCAGGAATCCCACTCATAGGTATTTGCCCTAGACAAATTAAAAAACTTCTGCTCACAAAAAAGACCTATATACAAATATGTATAGCATCTTTATTCCTAACTGCCAAAAACTGTAAACAACCCATATGTCCTTCAGTGGTTAATGTGGGAATGGATAAACAAACTATCGATATATACAACATGGATGAATCTCAATGGCATTATACTGTGTGAAAAAGCCACTCTCAAAACATTAAAAAATTACATACTCCATGATTGCATTCATGTGACATCCTGGAAAATACAGAACTACAGGTAGAGAAAACAACAATGTTACCATGGGTTAGGGATGGGGATAGGAAGTAACTACAAAGGGGACAGCACCAGGGAATTTTTTGGAGTGATAGAACTGTACGGTATCTTCACTGTGATGATAGTCATATGAGTCTACACAGATCTTGTAACTCATAGGACTGTAAACCAAGAAAAAAAACCGATAAATAAATACAAATACACACACACACACCCCTTTATAACGGTGGTGGCTGCAAAAATGTATACCTTTGTCAAAATTCAGAGAACACTTAAAATGGATTAATTTAATTATATGTAAATTAATTGCCAATAAAATATATTTTTAAAAGGGCAAAAAATATGAACAGACACTTCACAAAAAAAGAAAACATACAACAGCTAATCAACATATGAAAATATTTTAACACCATTAGTCACCAGGGCAAAGCAAATTAAAACCATTAAAACCAATCCCAGGGCTTCCCTGGTGGCGCAGTGGTTGAGGGTCTGCCTGCCAATGCAGGGAACACGGGTTCGAGCCCTGGTCTAGGAAGATCCCACGTGCCGCGGAGCAACTAGGCCCATGAGCCACAATTACTGAGCCTGCGTGTCTGGAGCCTGTGCTCCGCAACAAGAGAGGCTGCGATGGTGAGAGGCCCGCGCACCGCGATGAAGAGTGGCCCCCACTTGCCGCAACTAGAGAAAGCCCTCCCACAGAAACGAAGACCCAGCACAGCCATAAATAAATAAATAAATAAATAAATAAATAAAATTAAAAAAAAAAACCAATCCCAAAAGTCCATCAACAGAAGAATTAGATAAATAAACTGTGTTATACTCATATAACAGAATATTACTTAGCAGTAAAAAGAAACAAACTGGGCTTCCCTGGTGGCACAGTGGTTAAGAATCTGCCTGCCAATGCAGGAAACACAGTTTCGAGCCCTGGTCCAGGAAGATCCCACATGCCATGGAGCAACTAAGCCCATGCACCACAACTACTGAGCCTGCACTCTAGACACTACAAGCCACAACTACTGAGCCCACATGCCAAAACTACTGAAGCCCACGTGCCTAGAGCCTGCACTCTGCAACAAGAGAAGCCACCACGATGAGAAGCCCACGCACCACAACAAAGAGTAGCCCCCGCTCACAGCAACTGCTGATAGATAGAAAACAGGAATGAGTTTCAACAACATTTGACTAAGCAAAAGAAGGCAAACACAAAAGAGTATAATACACTATACGAATAGGCAAAACTATCTTACAAATATAGAAATCAGAAAATTGATTGTCAGGAACAGCGTGGGAATAGGGACAGCGGGCAAAGAGAAGATACAATGGTAAGGGGCATAAGGGAACTTTCAAGGCACACAACAACGCTCTATTTCACTGAGATATTGGTTGCATATGTTACATTAGTCAAAGCTCATCCAATTATACACCTAAGATCTGTGCAGCCTGCTTTATATAATTGTATCTCAGTTAATATCAAAAATAAACAAGTAAGTTAAAATTCTGCTAAAGATTATGGAGAGTGGCATTTATCCCTTTTTCTTTCATTGAAACCTACGGCGTGTGGGAGTATCAACAAAGCAAGATTTTGGTACTGCCTCAAACCCTACAAACTATGAAGCACACTTAACACATACCGTTAAGTCTAAAGCAACATGGGAGCAAGGTAAAGCTGACACATTTGCCACTTCAAATCTCAAACAGGATGTAGATTTTCCAAAAGTTAAGTATCACTATCTTAAGGAACACATGCAACTAGAGTGGGAAACTAGTCATAGGAAAAGAAAATATGTCTCTGAGGAGGCCTTGTTTCACTCAGTGGATAGAGAGAAATAGGAGAAAATAAGCCATTACTTCTCAGGAGAAGGAGATTGCTGAAATGAAAAGGAGTTAAGGAAAGAGAAGACGGCAGGTTATATAACATAGAGACTTAATACCAAAAGAGCTCTCTGGGGACTTCCCTGGTGGCACAGTGGTTAACAATCCGCCTGCCAATGTAGGGGACATGGGTTCAAGCCTGGTCCGGGAAGATCCCACATGCCACGGAGCAACTACTAAGTCCATGTACAACAACTACTGAGCCTGCGCTCTAGAGCCCATGAACCACAACTACTGAGCCCTCATGCCACAACTACTGAAGCCCACATGCCTAGAGCCCATGCTCCACAACAAGAGAAGCCACTGCAGTGAGAAGCACGCACACCGCAACAAAGAGTAGCCCCCACTCACCGCAACTGGAGAAAGCCCGCACGTAGCAACAAAGACCCAACGCAGCCAAAAATAAATAAATAAAATAAATAAATTTATTTTTAAAAAAAGAGCTCTCTGGTGATCCACGTCTGCCTCTTGAAGGCCAAATACTAAAGGAAGATTATATGACCCAAGGGTAAAGGAAAAAACACATTTAGTAAGATACTTCTTAAGAAAACAAACCCAACAAAAAGCATCCATCTACTTCCAAGAGACTGTGTGTGTGTGTGTGTGCGTGTGTGTGTGTGTGTGTGTGTATTTAAAATGATATATATATCTTATTTTTACTCCATTCAGTATTCTAAAACATAAAGTAAAATATATAAATGCAGAGATAAAATTTTCTTAAAATAATGTATTTTGGGGACTTCCTTGGTGGTCCAGTCGTTAAGAATCTGCCTTCCAATGCAGGGGAAGCAGGTTCAATCCCTGGTCCAGGAACTAAGATCCCACATGCCATGGGGCAAGTAAGCCTACGTGCTGCAACTACTGAGCCATGTGTCACAACCAGAGAGCCCACGGACCGCAACGAAAGATTCCACCAAAACTAAGACCCAATGCAACCAAAAATAAACAAATAAATATTTTAAAAAAAGAAAGCTTAAAAAAATAATAATGTATTTTTTTTCTTCTACTGGCAACAATTTTACTGCCTGATAATATCCAGTACTAGTAAACCTGTAGAAATATGGGAGCTCTCAATGGTGGCAATATAAATTGGTGCAAATCTTCTGTGAGACAATTTTGCAATATTCATTAAAATTTAATATACAAACTTCCTTAGACCCAGTAATCCCACTCAAAAATGGTTCCCTGTTTACGAAAAATGAAGGTCTTGCAATATTGTTTCTGTCAGCAAAACTCTAGAAACAACCAAATTGTCTAATATCAGTGTACTAAGTGAATAAATTATTGTATATAGTATATTTTTGGAGTATTGCAAAGCCAATAAAAAATGCATAAAAGAGATAGATCTAAATGTGTTAAAATAGAAGAAAAAAATTTAACAATATTACTAACTAAAAACAGCAAAACACAGAACAAGACGTATTTCATGATCCCTCTTAAGCAATGATCAAAAAATAATATAGAGTCGTATGGGGGCAATATGCTTTCTTTTCCTTGAAAGGAATGAAAAAAAACTGTCAGTAGTGACTGCATTTAGGAAATAGCCCCATTTATTATTTCCCTTTTTTGTACCCTGTATAAAAAGCAAATGCATTATTTAATTATTAAATTTTTAAATAATGTTAGGGAATTCCTTGGCGGTCTAGTGCTTAGGACTCCGTGCTTTCACTGCTGAGGGCATGTGTTCAATCCCTGGTCAGGGAACTAAGATCCTGCAAGCCATGCAGCGCGGCCAAAATAAATAAATATATAAATAATGTTAAAGCAACTAATATTAACAACAAATCTTTCCTCTGAGAACAAGTTATAATAAATGGTTAATTTTTCTTGTCTGTAACATAAAAACACATATATTCAAGGTGACTTAAAGTCTGTTATCCTAAAATTCTCCTGTTATAAGCTGAACTGTCTCTGCCAAAATTCATATGTTGACGTCCTAACCTTTAATATGACTGTATGTGGCGATAGGGCCTTTACGTAGGTAATGAAGTTTAAATGAGGTCATAAGGGTGGGACCCTAATCCTATAAGACTAGTGTCCTTATAAGAAGAGGAAGAAACTCCAGGGATGTGGGTGCACAGAAGAGAGACCATATGAGGACACAGCAAGAAGATAGCCATCTGTAAGCCAAGTAAAGAGGCCTTAGTGAAATGAACCCTGCCAGCACCTTGATTTGGACTTCCAGCCTCCAGACCTGTGATAAAATAACTTTCTGTTGTTTAAGTCATCTGACCTGTGGTCTTTTGTTATGTTAGCCCTAGTAGACTAATACGTATATCCTCAAACGGAGAATTAGAAAATCTTAGAAAAATTCTATTTTTAAAACCTTGACCATGAGGTGTGCCAGTCAAGAAAAAGAAAACTTATAAAGTGCTATCTTAAGCTTTATTCATGAGAACTCAATAGTAATGCTTAATAGTGATAAAATTAGTCCAGATTTATAATCAGGATATCTTTTAGGATATAGTTGTGTTGGGCTGGGATGAATTGGGAGATTGAGATTGACATCTGGGTCAATCTATTTCATACGCCGCTGCGTATGAAATAGATAACTAGTGAGGACCTGCTGTATAGCACAGGGAACTCTACTTGGTGCTCTGTGGTGACCTGGATGGGAGGAAATCCAAAAGGGAGGGGATATGTGTATACATATGGCTGGTTCACTTTGCTGTGCAGCAGGAGCTAGCACAACATTGTAAAGCAACTGTACCCCAATAAAAAATAAATATTTAAAATAAAAAAAAAAATATATATATATATATATACACACACACACATATAGTTGTGTCACCCTTTAAGATGTACCCTCTCAAATTTACAAAATGGAGAAAAGAGCAAAGGATTCTAATAAGCTTAATATTCTCATAAATTTAAAATACAATATATATTACAATAATGAGATTTAAATTCATGAAGGAAACAACCATGCATAATAAGATGTTCTTAGATTTAAACTGAAAAAGACCCTAACCTCAAAGCATCACTTCAACATCTGCCAGAAATAAATTTAAAACCTGCAATTAGAAAACAAAAAAAAAAGGACATATAAGAAAACTAAAATTCAGCTTTATTAAATTATTTTAACCATACCAAGTAACACCACATACTTAAAAGGAAATAGTTTTTATTTACCCCCTGCAAAGAAAGATCCCAGCGTTCTGAGCTTCTGAGTTTGGACAGTGGTGACTTAACACAAACATCCTCTGGTTTTGCATTTAACATCTTTTTTATCTGAAACCAAAATGAGAAAATAACCAGTTTAACTGAAATATAAATAAGAGCTGAATGAGCTAACAGAACCATTATATTACTTGCATTAATATTTCGGTATTAGTTTTAAAGAGTGATAAATTCAGTGCTTGGTTTATAGGCAGTCGAATATAATTTTATAAAAAGCCTCTCTCATTCAGTAAAAAAGTAGATAAAGTATCACAATAACTTTTTTTTTTAACATCCTTATTGCAGGATATTTGCTTTACATTCTTGTGTTACTTTCTGCTATAAAACAGTGATCAGCTATACGTATACATATCCCCTCCCACCTTGTGTCTCCCTCCCACCCTCCCTATCCCACCTGTCTAGGTGGTCACAATGCACCAAGCTGGTCTCCCTGTGCTATGCGGTTGCTTCCGACTAGCTGTCTATTTTACATTTGGTAGTGTATATATGTCAACGCCACTCTCTCACTTCGTCCCAGTCTACGCTTCCCCTTCCCTGTGTCCTCAAATCCATTCTCTACGTCTGTCTTTTTTCCTGTCCTGCCCCTAGGCTCTTCGGACATTTTTTTCTTAAACTTTCTATATATATATGTGTTAGCATACGATATTTGTTTTTCTCTTTCTGACTTACTTCACTCTATGACAGACTCTAGGTCCATCAACCTCACTACAAATAACTCAATTTCGTTTCTTTTTACGGCCAAGTATTATTCTATTGCGTATATGTGCCACATCTTCTTTATCCATTCATCTGTCTATGGACACTTAGGTTTCTTCCATGTCCTGGCTATTGTAAATAGAGCTACAATGAAGATTGTGGTACATGACTCTTTTTGAATTATGGTTTTCTCAGGGTATATGCCCAGTAGCAGGACTGCTGGGTCATATGGTAGTTCTATTTTTAGTTTTTTAAGGAACCTCCATACTGTTCTCCATAGTGGCTGTATCAATTTACATTCCCACCAACAGCGCAGGAGGGTTCCCTTTTCTCCACACCCTCTCCAGCATTTATTGTTTGTAGATTTTTTGATGATAGCCATTCTGACTGGTGTGAGGTGATACCTCATTGTAGTTTTGACTTGCATTTCTCTAATGATTAGTGATGTTGAGCATCTTTTCATGTGTTTGTTGACAATCGGTATACATTCTAAGGAAAAATGTGTATTTAGGTCTTCCGCCCATTTTGGATTGCTTTGTTTGTTTTTTTGATATTGAGCTGCATGAGCTGCTTGTATATTTTGAAGATTAATCCTTTGTCAGTTGCTACGTTTGCAAATATTTTCTCCCATTATGAGGGCTGCCTTTTCATCTTATGGTTTCCTTTGCTGTGCAAAAGCTTTTATGTTTCATTAGATCCCGTTTGTTTATTTTTGTTTTTATTTCCATTACTCTATGCGGTGGGTCAAAAAGGATCTTGCTGTGATTTAAGTCATAGAGTGTTCTATGTTTTCCTCTAAGAGTTTTATACTGTCTGGCCTTACATTTAGGTCTTTAATCCATTTTCAGTTTATTTTTGTGAATGGTGTTAGGGAGTGTTCTAATTTCATTCCTTTACATGTAGCTGTCCAGTTATCCCAGCACCACTTATTGAAGAGGCTGTCTTTTCTCCACTGTATATTCTTGGCTCCTTTATCAAAGATAAGGTGACCATATGTGTGTGGCTTTATCTCCGGGCTTTCTATCCTGTTCCACTGATTTATATTTGTTTTTCTGCCAGTACCATACTGTCTTAATTACTGTAGCTTTGTAGTATACTCTGAAGGCAGGGAGCCTGATTCCTCCAGCTCCGTTTTTCTTTCTCAAGATTGCTTTGGCTATTCGGAGTCTTTTGTGTTTCAATACAAATTGTGAAATTTTTTGTTGTAGTTCTGTGAAAAATGCCATTGGCAGTTGTTGGTTTTTTTTTTTTTAATTTATTATTTATTTATTTATTTTTGCTGTGTTGGGTCTTCGTTTCTATGCGAGAGCTTTTTCTACTTGCGGTGAGCGGGGGCCATTCTTCATCGCGGTGCGCAGGCCTCTCACTGTTGCGGCCTCTCTTGTTGTGGAGCACAGGCTCCAGACGCGCAGGCTCAGTATTTGTGGCTCACGGGCCTAGTTGCTCTGCGGCATGTGGGATCTTCCCAGACCAGGGCTCGATCCCGTGTCCCCTGCACTGGCAGGCAGACTCTCAACCACTGTGCCACCAGGGAAGCCTCCACTGGCAGTTTGATAGGGATTGCACTGAATCTGTAAATTGCTTTGGGTAGTATAGTCATTTTCACAATGTTGATTATTCCAATCCAAGAACATGATATATCTCTCCATCTGTTCATATCATCTTTAATTTCTTTCATCAGTGTCTTACAGTTTTCTGCATACAGATCTTTTTTCTCCTTAGGTAGGTATGTTCCTAGGTATTTTATTCTTTTTGTTGCAATGGTAAATGGGAGTGTTTCCTTAATTTCTCTTTCAGATTTATCATCATTAGTGTAAAGGAATGCAAGAGAGTTCTGTGCATTAATTTTGTATCCTGCTACATTACCAAACTCACTGATTAGCTCTAGTACTTTTCTGGTAGCATATTTAGGACTCTCTATGTATAGTATCATGTCATTTGCAAACAGTGACAGTTTTACTTCTCCTTTTCTGATTTGGATTCCTTTTATTTCTTTTTCTTCTCTGACTGCTGTGGCTGAAACTTCCAAAACTATGTTGAATAACAGTGGTGAGAGTGGGCAACCTTGTCTTCTTCCTGATCTTGGTGGAAATGGTTTCAGTTTTTCACCATTGAAAATGATGTTGGCTGTTGGTTTGTCATATATAGCCTTTATTATGTTGAGGTAGGTTCCCTCTATGCCTACTTTCTGGAGGGTTTTTATCATAAATCACTGTTGAATTTTGTGGAAAGCTTTTTCTGCATCTATTGAGATGATCATATGGTTTTTATCCTTCAGCTGGTTAATATGGTGTATCACCTTGATGGATTTGCATATATTGAAGAATCCTTGCATTCCTGGGATAAACCCCACTTGATCATGGTGTATGATCCTTTTAATGAGCTGTTGGATTCTGTTTGCTAGTATTCTGTTGAGGATTTTTGCATCTATGTTCATCTGTGATATTGGCCTGTAGTTTGATTTTTTGGGGGACACCTTTGTCTGGCTGTGGTATCAAAGTGATGGTGGACTCGTAGAATGAGTTTGGGGGTGTTCCTCCCTCTGCTATATTTTGGAAGAGTTTGAGAAGGATAGGTGTTAGCTCTTCTCCAAATGTTTGATAGAATTCACCTGTGAAGCCATCTGGTCCTGTGCCTTTGTTTGTTGGAAGATTTTTAATCACAGTTTCAATTTCAGTGCTTGTGATTGGTCTGTTCATATTTTCTATTTCTTCCTGGTTCAGTCTCAGAAGATTGTGTTTTCTAAGAATTTGTCCATTTCTTCCAGGTTGTGCATTTTACTGGCATATGGTTGCTTGTAGTAATCTCATGATCCTTTGTATTTCTACAGTGCCAGTTGTTAGCTCTCCTTTTTCATTTCTAATCCTATTGATTTGAGTCGTCTCCCATTTTTGCTTGATGAGTCTGGCTAATGGTTTATCAATTTTGTTCATCTTCTCAAAGAATCAGCTTTTAGTTTTATTGATCTTTACTATCGTTTCCTTCATTTCTTTTTCATTCATTTCGGATCTGATCTTTACGATTTCTTTCCTTCTGCTAACTTTGGGGGGTTTTTGTCCTTCTTTCTCCAATTGCTTTAGGTGTCAGGTTAGCTTGTTTATTTGAGATGTTTCTTGTTTCTTGAGGTAGGACTGTATTGCTATAAACTTCCCTCTTAGAACTGCTTTTTCTGCATCCCATAGGTTTTGGGTCGTTGTGTTTTCATTGTCATTTGTGTCTAGGTATTTTCTGATTTCCTCTTTGATTTCTTCACTGATCTCTTGGTTATTTAGTAGTGTATTGTTTAGCTTCGATGTGTTTGTATTTTTTACAGATTTTTTCCTGTAACTGATATCTAGTCTTATAGCGTTGTGGTTGAAAAAGATACTTAACATGATTTCAATTTTCTTAAACTTACCAAGGCTTGATTTGTGACCCAAGATGTGATCTATCCTGGAGAATGTTCCATGAGCACTTGAGAAGAAAGTGTATTCTGTTGTTTTCGGATGGAATGTCCTATAAGTATCAATTAAGTCCATCTTGTTTAATGTATCATTTAAACCTTATGTTTCATTTATTTTCATTTTGGATGATCTGACCATTAGTGAAAGTAGGGTATTAAAGTCCCCTACTATGATTGTGTTAGTGTCAATTTCCCCTCTTATGGCTGTTAGCATTTGCCTTATGTATTGAGGTGCTCCTATGTTGGGTGCATAAATATTTACAGTTGTTATACCTTCTTCTTGGATTGATCCCTTGATCATTATGCAGTGTCCTTCTTTGTCTCTTGTAATAGTCTTTATTTTAAAGTCTATTTTGTCTGATATGACAATTGCTACTCCAGCTTTCTTTTGATTTCCATTTGCATGGAATATCTTTTTCCATCCCCTCACTTTCAGTCTGTATGTGTCCCTAGGTCTGAAGTGGGTCTCTTGTAGACAACATATATACAGTTCTTGTTTTTGTATCCATTCAGCCAGTCTATGTCTTTTGGTTGGAGCATTTAATCCATTTACATTTAACGTAGTTATTGATATTTATGTTCCTATTACCATTTTCTTAATTGTTTTGGGTTTGTTTTTGTAGGTCTTTTCCTTCTCTTGTGTTTCCTGCCTAGAGAAGTTCCTTTAGCATTTGTTGTAAAGCTGGTTTGGTGGTGCTGAATTCTCCTAGCTTTTGCTTGTCTGTAAAGGTTTTAATTTCTCCGTCAAATCTGAATGAGATCCTGGCTGGGTAGAGTAGTCTTGGTTGTAGGTTTTCCCCTTCATCACTTAAAATATGTCCTGCCACTCCCTTCTGGCTTGCAGAGTCTCTGCTGAAAGATCAGCTGTTAACCTTATGGGGATCCCCTTGTATGTTATTTGTTGTTTTTCCCTTGCTGCTTTTAATATTTGTTCTTTGTATTTAATTTTTGATAGTTTGATTAATATGTGTCTTGGCGTGTTTCTCCTTGGATTTATCCTGTATGGGAATCTCTGCATTTCCTGGAGTTGACTATTTCCTTTCCCATATTAGGGAAGTTTTTAACTATAATCTCTTCAAATATTTTCTCAGTCCCTTTCTTTTTCTCTTCTTCTTCTGGGACCCCTATATTTTGAATGTTGGTGCGTTTAATGTTGTCCCAGAGGTCTCTGAGACTGTCCTCAATTCTTGTCATTCTTTTTTCTTTATTCTGCTCTGCAGTAGTTATTTCCACTATTTTATCTTCCAGGTCACTTATCCGTTCTTCTGCCTCAGTTATTCTGCTATCGATTCCTTCTAGAGAATTTTTAATTTCATTTATTGTGGTGTTCATCATTGTTTGTTTGCTCTTTAGTTCTTCTAGGTCCTTGTTAAACGTTTCTCGTATTTCCTCCATTCTATTTCCAAGATTTTGAATCATCTTTTCTATCATTACTCTGAATTCTTTTTCAGGTAGACTGCCTATTTCCTCTTCATTGGTTTGGTCTGGTGGGTTTTTACCTTGCTCCTTCATCTGCTGTGTATTTCTCTGTCTTCTCATTTTGCTTAACTTACTGTGTTTGGGGTCTCCTTTTCACAGGCTGCAAGTTCATAGTTCCTGTTGTTTTTGGTGTCTGCCCCAGTAGGTTAAGGTTGGTTCAGTGGGTTGTGTAGGCTTCCTGGTGGAGGGGACTGCTGCCTGTGTTCTGGTGGATTAGGCTGCATCTCATCTTTCCGGTGGACAGGACCGCATCCAGTGGTGTGTTTTGGGGTGTCTGTGAACTTACTATGATTTTAGGCAGCCTCTCTGCTAATGGGTGGGGTTGTGTTCCTGTCTTGCTAGTTGTTTGGCACAGGGTGTCCAGCACTGTAGCTTGCTGGTCGTTGAGTGGAGCTGGCTCGTAGCATTGAGATGGAGATCTCTGGGAGAGCTTTCACCGTTTGATATTACGTGGGGCTGGGAGGCCTCTGGTGGGCCAATATCCTGAACTCAGCTCTCCCACCTCAGAGGCTCCGGCCTGACACCCGGCCGGAGCACCAAGACCCTGTCAGCCACGCGGCTCAGAAGAAAAAGGAGAGGAAGAAAGGGAGAGAGGGAGGGAGGGAGGGAGGAAGGGAAGGAGGGAGGGATGAAAGGAAGGAAGGGAGGAAGGAGGAAAAAAATAGAAAATAAAATAATTAAAATAAAAATTTAAAAAATATTAAAAAGAAAAAAAAAAGAAAAGAAAGAAGAGAGTAACCAAACCAAAAACAAATCCACCAATGATAACAAGCGCGAAAAACTACACCCAAAAAAAACCAAAAAACCGACAGAACCCTAGGACAAATTGTAAAAGCAAAGCTATACAGACAAAAATCACAGAAAGCATACGCATACACACTCACAAAAAGAGAAAAAGGAAAAAAAAAATATATATATATATATATATATAAAAAGGAAGAGAGCAACCAATCAATGAACAGATCTACCCATGATAATAAGCTCTAAATACTAAACTAAGATAAACATAAATCCAGAAACAAATTAGATGCAGAAAGCAAACCCCAAGTCTACAGTTGCTCCCAAAGTCCATCACCTCAGTTTTGGGATGATTCATTGTCTATTCAGGTATTCCAGAGATGCAGGGTACATCAAGTTGATTGTGGAGATTTAATCTGCTGCTCCTGCCCAGAGGTGCAAGTCCCATCCCTATCCTTTTGTCTCGATTTTTCCTTTTTTCTTTTGCCCTACCCAGGTACGTGGGGAGTTTCTTGACTTTTGGGAGGTCTGAAGTCTTCTGCCAGCGTTCAGTAGGTGTTCTGTAAGAGTTGTTCCACATGTAGATGTATTTTTGATGTATCTGTCGGGAGGAAGGTGATCTCCACGTCTTACTCCTCTGCCATCTTGAACGTTCCCCCAAAAATAACTTCTTAACTATTCTTACTTTCAGTTTCTTCCCCTTCTAATCTTTCAAACACTATCCCCAGAGGTCTCTAACACACAAATCTCATTATGGTTACAATCTTAAAATACAACAATAGGGCCCATTACTTATATATAAAACTCTTAACAATCTGGGCTCTTTGACATCATCCACATATCACAAACTCTACACCCCAACCCCATTGAGTTTGCTCAACCTTCTTCAAGCATACGTCTCTACACCTCTGTACGTACTGCTCCTTCAACCTAGAATGCTCTTCCCTCTATTTCTCCCCTGTTAAATACCTCAGATTCTGCACAAAATTATTCTCTTATCCACACAGTCAACACTCCCACACCAAGGCGTTCCTTTCTCTGGGTGTTAGTACTTGGTAATTTGTATTAACACATATCATACTATAATTATTTGTCTACATGTCTGTCTTCTTCTCCAGACTGTGGAGGTCCTTAAAGAGAGTACCCTTAGTCACCTTTACATCTCCAAAGTGTATGGCTCATGATACACTGAATAAACAAATGAATGGATGGATATAGTGTAGCCACAAGTTTGAAATCATTTGTTTAGAACTTAAAATAATTTAACTTGCACATTATAAATGATGGTTAAGCATCAAGTTCAGCTTATTACATAACATATAATAAGCACTGTATCAACTACAACCAGTGACAACGATAAAATGACTTCAATGACAGTAAAGCGTAAGTTAGGAGGATAAAATAAATGTGAAGAAAGGGTATCTGAACACTTTTATTTCATTAGTACCCTGGAGTTAATCCTCCTGGGCATCAGTAACACGTTAATTATTTATATTTAATTTATATAAAAAGTACCTCTTTATAATTCTTCATCTGCAAAAATAACATTATCTCTAAATCAATCATTTCCTTTATATTCTTAATTAGGGAACAACAGTTGTTTTTTCAGGGAGTAAGACAAGGGCTTCATGCTGTTCACACCCATGGATCCTTTGTGAGTAGGATATTTAGGCTACATTAGATACTGTGGCATACTGTATTTTCCAATGATGGCCATATCAATATTCTACAACCACATGCTCTTCTTACAATGTGATACTGACCAGTTCTCCAACATCAGGTGCAGTCTATGTTCCTTCCCCTTGAATCTGGGTAGGCCTATGACTTCCAAGCCTAGATCATAAAAAGCATTATGTATAGCTACACTGCTTCAGCCTAGCTTTCATGTATCAATATTTGTGTGTTTTCCCTTCCTTCCTCCTTCTTTTTTTCCGTCTCTCTCTGTCTCTCAGTATACATGCCTTGGGAGCCCTAAGCCATAGGTTAAAAAAATCTTGGATACCCTGAAGCTGCTGTGCTGCAAAGATCTCATGAGAAGGCTAAAAAGAACAGATATATACCAAGATACATGAGGCTTCCAAACACAGGTATCAAGATAAGTGAGTGAGTGATCCTTTAAGATGATTCCAGGCCTCAGCCCCCAAGCAAACCTAGCTAACTCCAAATGAAACCAAGAAAAGCTATCTCCAATTGAACCCTGCCCAGACAGCAGATTCATGAGCCAAATAAGTTTAAACCACTAAGTTTGGGGATAATCTGTTACACAGCCCTAGTAATAACCTAAAAAGATACCAAGTTCAAACTTGAAGGAGAGCAGCTGATATTTTTAAAAGAGTTGGGTATAGGTGTTGAGTATTTTGTAAAAATAAAAGACTGCTGATGTCTTCTGTGGAAGATTTTATATTCTTTTTTTTACAGTAATTAGTTTTTATTATTTTACCTGTGAGTGGATTAGACTCAATGTTAATAAATTATTTACCCTAATAAATATTCATGTATACTTCCATTAGGATGGACACAAAATATAATTTACCCTATCTTCAAAAAAAGGAGCTCTCTACTTCCCCTAAAAGTATAAACATATGAAATCTGGAAATTTATTAAAACTCTAAACAAGCATCAAAAGGTTTGAAAATCAAAGTACAGTAGACCCTTGAACAATTCAGGAGTTGGGGCACCGACCCCTGCACAATTGAAAATTTGAGTAACTTTATAATCAGCCTTATGTATCCATAGTTCCACATCCTCAGGTTCAACCAACCACAGATCGTGTAGTACTACAGGATTTATTTTCAAAACCTCTGTGTATAAGTGGACTGAAGCAGTTCAAATCCATTGTGTTCAAGGACCAACTGTATATACATACAAACATTTATGAACAGGAACATAGACTATATATTATTTATAGTATAGAAAAAATAGAAACAATGATAATAAAAGAACACAAATAAAATTACTGTAAAGACAAATAATGAGATACTATACAGTAGTTATTAAAATACATGTTCCAGGATAACAAATGATATAAGAAATTATTTCCAATATAAGTAATAAAGAAAATCGTATCTTCACAATGATCTCTCTTTTATCAGGCAAAAAAAAAAAAAAATCCATGTATGGAAAACAAATGTGAAAGGATACACACAAAAATGTTTACCAGTGACTAGCTCTGAATGCTAATATAAGGAGTGATTTTTATTTTCATTTTTGTGTTTTCCTACAGTTTCCAAATGTTTTATTTTTTAATAGGAATACCATGCAACCATTAAAAGCAAGAAAAAATAAACATCTAAAGCTCCAGAAAAACCTCTGCTGCAGCTTCCTGGTCAATAAATTACAGATCTAAATCTCTCGGTCTAATATTGTATATGCGTGGCAAGCAGATTTTAGGTACAACTAACTACTCTGTCAAATTTTTCTACACTCACTTTTTTCTTAATGATTAAATCATAAAAATGTCTGTCTCTTTACAACAATCTGATCTATTCTTTGACAAATTTTAATCATGATCTCAATTGTGTACAATCAACAGAGCTTCTAAGCCACTAATGATTCTGCAAAGCCTATATTATAATTCCATTACAAGAATCAGAACGGACTCCTGATACTTTCAAATATTTTCAATACTCTCCTAATACTTTAAAGATCGAAATTTAATCCTTTAAGGCAAAATAGGGTTCTAAACCCCCTTCCCTTCAAGTTATACTTAAATACATTGATAGAACTCTAACAACTTCCCAAAAACAAAGCTCAAGAACATTCATTTTATTTTACTTACTAATGTTTAAATGTAACACTAAACAAGCCTTTCAGCAAATCAATTCACACAGTCACTCTGAGGTTCATTTTATACCTAATTCATTACAGTATGCCCTCAAAAAGAGAATGCTATCAAAAGAAGATAATGGGGGGGGTGAATACGCTAGATTCTATCGACAAGTTATGCGTTGCTAACATATGCTTCTTACAAGATGAAATGATCTCTGCCATATTCTTAATACAGAACTTCAGAACCTTAATCACTTATCTCTTCAGATACTACATAGATGTAGAACTATTATTTAGGGAAAATTTGGGGTCTGCTCAAAGATATGCCTATGACTTACCAAAGAAGAATGAAAGTCTTGGTTTTTAGTTTTCAGTATCAACCTCCTCATTTAAAAAGCCAAAGACTATGGATCTCCCCATTAGCAGAATTCAAAGTGTTCACACTCTTACTCTACATCTATCCAGAGATATAAGCCTTGAGTTAATCTAGTTCCAGCACCTATCAAAAGGCCAGGAATAATTAGTAGATAATGATGTTCCAAAGATTTAGCTACAAGGATAATAACTGCAGTACAATTTATAATTTTTTAATTGAAAACAATTCAAAAATATAATGACAGGATAGTGGTTAAATTAAATGTGATACATCCCTACAGTGGAATATAATGCAGTCATTGAAAATGTTTACCACTGCTTCCCTGGTACTTATGCCTAGTATAGTGTCCAGTACATGTTAAGCACCCAATAAGTATCTACTGAGCAATGCTTTAAACTTGATTTCAGAAAATGTTTATAATACATAGTTAAGTAGAAAAAATAAATTATAAAATAGTATTTTGTGGTTTTCAACCATTAATATTTAAATATTTGTTTAGTTTACTATAGATAGATATACAGCTATGCAGACAAATTAGTAGGATATACACTTAAGTGTTAATTTTAACCGTGTCCAGGTGGTATTCTTTTTGTTCAACTGAATTTTCTAATTTCTTCACAACAATCTAGTATTGATTTAGAAATATTTTTTTAAAACACTTAAACTCAAACTATATCAGAGTCTTGTCCCTATAACAATCAAAACTTTAATCCTTTCAGTGATTTATTTCCCTAGCTGCCTTGAGAGAAAAAGCAATAATATTTACTGCTAACAAGAATTTAATATGCCAATATTCTAAAAAATTCTACATTTTTAAAGAGCAGTACCACAACTTTATGTGCATATTATGGTTGAACAAATAAGAAAATATACTGTAGATACTGAGAGATAGAAAAGTTAAAAATAAGCAAAGAAGGGGACTTCCCTGGTGGTCCAGTGGCTAAGACTCCACAGGGGGCCGGAGGTTTGATCCCTGGTCAGAGAACTGGATCCCACGTGCCGCAACTAAGAGTTCACAGGCTGCAACTAAAGATCCCACGTGCCGCAACAAATATCTCGCATGCCACAACTAAGACCCGGCACGGCCAAATAAATAAATATTAAAAAATAAATAAATAAGGAAAGAGGGCAGGCTAAAATAAGCCCTGTGGTATTGGATTGGAATCAGAAGTAACAGTACTGAACTCATGGGGGTTTCTTTAGATGTATAGATAAGCAGATAGAGAAATAAATACAGATATGTATATATATGTATGAGTTAGTATACATATATTCTTCTAGTCCTGTCTATTGAGAGAGCCTAGAAATGATGACACCCCAGCAGCAATGAGCACATCTAGCACCCTGACCTGGGTTTCTGAATACTATTCTTGAATTTAAAAAACCAGAGCTCCTTGGAAAGTATCTTATAGTACCAGAAAGTAAGGAAGAGCTCAAAAAAAAAAAAAAACAAACATAGGAGCATGTCAAAAGGGCACAAGAGCCATCCTGAAAGAACTTCCAATGCCAAAGCTGGAATACTTTGATCAACAAAACCAGTAATGACAGTAGTAGATTATAATACACACAATAAAATAAATACCTATAAGTCCATGTTGATATATGTAAATAATTGAATAAATAAGTGAGACAAGAGGGACAGCTGTCCCTTCCAGAAGAATTTTAATAAATATAGAGAGAATGAAGAAAATAGAAAATCACCAATAGAATATCGTATTTTAACTGTTGCAAGCAAGATCCACTGCTAAACGCTAAAACGGTGGGTGGATGTTTAAGAAGAAACAGTATATTTGCATAGATTCAAAATATCTCTCCCAATACAAACTTCCAATTGTAAGATAAATAAGTACTAGGGATGTAACATACAACATGATAAAGATAATGAACACTGATGTACGTTATAAATAGAAGTTGTTAAAAGAATAAATCCAAAGAGTTCTCATCACAAGGGAAAAAATTTCTATTTCTTTAATGTTGTATCTATATGAGATGATGGATGTTCACTAAACCTACTGTGGTAATCATTTCATGATGTATGTAAGAAAAATCATTATACTGTACACCTTATAGAGTGCTATATGTCAATTATACCTCAATAAAACTGGGGGAAAAAACACAAGACAGCTCTCCCAAGATATCTATTTATTAAAGATAAAGAATAACTTTACAATGGAGTAACCATGCAGACACCATCTTAACCAGGTGATCAAGATTGACATCACCAGTAATAAGACATATCATCTTATGTACCCCTGATAGGACACACTGAGAAGGGCACACCACTTCTGTGGTATTCTTCTCAAAAAGCCACAACCTTAATCTAATCACACATGATTAGAAACATAAGACAAACCCAAACTGAGGGATTCAACAAAATATTGCCTAGTATTCTTTAAAAGTGTCATGGTCATGAAAGAAAAAAGACAAGAACTGTCATAGACTTAAGGAAATCAATGCAATGTGAGATCCTGAATTGGATCCTAAAACAGAAAAATGACATTAGTGAAAAATTGAAGAAATCCAAATAATGTCTATAGCTTAAAATATACCCATGTTAATTTCTTTATATTGATAACTGTACTATGGTTATGTAAGACATTAACACTGGGGGAAGCTGAGTGAAGGGTAGATGGAAACTGTACTATTTCTGTAAATTTAAAGTTACTTGAAAATTAAGTTTTAAAAAACATTGCTGTACAACTAAAAATAAGAGAAATGTATTTAATCAGTACATTCATAATACAAATTCATAATACAAATTATGAATTTCTAATGGTGGAGTTTCAGAGCAAGATGCATAAAGCAATGTCCTAAAGCAAAGCATTTCACTTCACTGAAGGTATTAAGCGGCAAAGAAGTAGCAGTCAATACAGAGGTATTTAAAACCAGGTATACATACACACAAGTAAACTCAAATTGGATTAAAGACCTAAATGGGGACTTCCCTGGTGGCGCAGTGGTTGAGAATCCGCCTGCCAATGCAGGGGACACGGGTTCAAGTCCTGGTCTGGGAGGCTCCCACATGCCGCAGAGCAACTAAGCCCATGTGCCACAGCTCCTGAGCCTGTGCTCTAGAGCCCGTGAGCCACAACTACTGAGCCCGCATGCCACAACTACTGAAGCCCATGTGCCTAGAGCCTGTGCTCTGCAACAAGACAGGCCACTGCAGTGAGAAGCCCACGCACTGCAATGGAGAGTGGCCCCCGCTTGCCACAACTAGGGAAAGCCTGCGCACAGCAATGAAGACCAACCCAATGCAGCCAAAAATAAATAAATAAATAAATTTTTTTGAAAAAAGACCTAAATGTAAGGTCAGGTACTATAAAACTCTTAGAGGAAAACATAGGCAGAACACTCTTGACATAAATAGCAGCGATATCTTTTTGGATCCACCTCTTAGAGTAATGAAAATAAAAACAAAAACAAACAAATGGGACCTAATTAAACTTAAAACCTTTTGCACAGCAAAGGAAATCATAAACAAAACAAAAAGACAACCCTCAAAATGGGAGAAAATATTTGCAAATGAAGTGACCAACAAGGGATTAATCTCCAAAATATACAAACAGCTAATGCAGCTCAATATAAAAAAACAAACAACCCAATCAAAAACACAAACAGGGACTTCCCTGGCGGTCCAGTGGTTAAGACACCACGCTTCCAATGTAGGGGGTGGGGGTTCAATCCCTGGACAGGGAACTAAGATCCCACATGCCATGCGGTGTGGCCAAAATAATAAAAATAATAATAATAATAATATTTTTTAAATGGGAGGAAGATCTAAATGTACATTTTTCCCATTTTTCCAAAGAAGACATACAGATGGCCAAAAAGCACATGAAAAGATGCTCAACATCACTAATTATTAGAGAAATGAAAATCAAAACTACAATGAGGTATCACCTCACACCAGTCAGAATGGCCATCATCAAAAAATCTACAAACAATAAATGCTGGAGAGGGTGTGGAGAAAAGGGAACCCTCTTGCACTGTTGGTGGGAATGTAAACTGATACAGCCACTAAGGAGAACAGTATGCAGGTTTCTTAAAAAACTAAAAATAGAACTACCATACGACCCAGCAATCCCGCTACTGGGCATATACCCTGAGCAAACCATAATTCAAAAAGAGTCATATACCACAATGTTCATTGCAGCTCTATTTACAATAGCCAGGACATGGAAGCAAACTAAGTGTCCATCCACGGATGAATGGATAAAGAAGATGTGGCACTATATACAATGGAATATTACTCAGCCATAAAAAAGAACAAAATAATGCCATTTGCAGCAACACAGATGGACCTAGAGATTGTCACACTAAGTAAAGTAAGTCAGACAGAGAAAGACAAATATCATATGATATTGCTTATATGTGGCACCTAAAAACTGGTATAGGGCTTCCCTGGTGGCACAGTGGTTGAGAGTCTGCCTGCTAATGCAGGGGACACGGGTTCGAGCCCTGGTCTGGGAGGATCCCACATGCCGCGGAGCAACTAGGCCCGTGAGCCACAACTACTGAGCCTGCGCGTCTGGAGCCTGTGCTCCGCAACAAGAGAGGCCGCGATAGTGAGAGGCCCGTGCACCGCGATGAAGAGTGGGCCCCGCTTGCCACACAGACGTAGAAAACAAACTTATGGTTACTAGAAGAGAAAGGGGTGGGGGGAGGGATAAACTGGGAGACTGGGATTGTCATATACACACTACTACACATAAAATAGATAACTAATAAGTTCCCTGTGTAGCACAGGGAACTCTACTCCATACTCTATAATGACCTATATGGGAAAAGAATCTAAAAAAGAGTGGATATATATATAACTGATTCATTTGCTGTACACCTAAAACTAACACAACCTTGTAAATCAACTATACTCCAATAAAAATTCTTAAAAATCAAATACATAAATAAATAATAAAACTGGGTATAATAGCAATGTAAAATTTCTTTTTTAACTCCCTCATCTACCTCACTTAAGCTAAATCCAGAATTTTTTTGGCCGCATGGCACAGCTTGTGGGATCTTAGTTCCCCGACAAGGGATCGAACCCAGGCCCATAGCAGTGAAAGCATGGAGTCCTAACCACTGAACCGCCTGGGAATTCCCTAAATCCAGAATTTTTTCTTTTTTTTCTTTATTTATTTATTTTTGGCGGGGGGCTGTGTTGGGTCTTCATTGCTGCGCGTGGGCTTTCTCTAGTTGCGGCAAGTGGGGGCTATTCTTTACTGTGGTGTGTGGGCTTCTCATGGCGGTGGCTCCTCTTGCTGCGGAACACGGGCTCTAGGAGCGCGGGCTTCAGTAGTTGTGGCGCACAGGCTCTAGAGTGCAGGCTCAGTAGCTGTGGCGCACGGGCTTAGTTGCTCTGCGGCATGTGGGATCTTCCCGGACCAGGGATAGAACCCGTGTCCCCCGCATTGGCAGGTGGATTCTTAACCACTGCGCCACCAGGGAATTCCCAGAATTTTAAATGAAGAAACCACACCCCACAAGTCTGAAGTAAGCCAAGGTAGAAAAAGAGTATCCAAAGCCATGCTCTCTGTGTGGTCTTGTAAGGTACTCTTGATTCCTCTCAGAGCCCTCCTTTATAATTTCTTCTTCTCCTTCTTTGTTCCAAAAAATACACCAAATTAAAGTCCTCCGTGTATAATTAGAATGTTTCAGAGAAAAGTCTCTAATAAATTATTATAATGCAAATCAAGGTACTATGGCATTTAAATCACAAAATTCTATAGGAAAAAAAGATTATCTTTCTAAAAACACAGATTAAATTTTTTTAAACACCTCCTATGTAGATAGAAACTTCATTTTACTTGTTTTGCTACTCTTGGCTTATATAAAAGAAATAAATAAATGAAGAAAAAAGTATGTTTAAAAGGACATACATATTCCAAACAGTAAATTTCAGCACATGACTTGAATACAGCTCTTCAACAGCTACAGTATCATAAATGAATGAACCTCAGGTGCTCCAATATATTCAGTCATCAAAGAAATGAGTTCTGTTCTATATAAATCTAAAATAAGACTTGGAAAGTATACTGGAAAATTTTACAATGATTTAAACAAGGCTGGTCCCAGAAAGGGTTTCCTAGCCAACCCTTGGTTAATTAGGATATACCATTCCCCCAAAAACACTGATTAATTATGGATTTACAGTATTTTCTTTAAAATTTTATTAAAAAGACAAATACCAAAATACTTTCAATATTATTAACTCTAAAGATAATGCAAAGGTTAAGAGCAAAACTAATACATACCTTATGTAACTCCAAAGATGAAGGCTTTTTCCTTTTCCCTTCTGTGACAATTTCTACAAAGACATGGTAAAAATTATCATTTAACATTAAATGAGATAACATAACAGAATAAATCTTTTCAGTTATCTTTTGTTTCAAATTAACTTCTTGTTACATTTACAATTTACATTGATACATTTTACAGAACCTGAAGGACTAAAGGTCAAAAATAATCAAAGAGTAGCAGATTCTCACAAAATTTCTCAATTAAACAATATAAATATGATGACAATTGAAAAAAGAAAGAAAGTTGGTTCTAAGAACTCAACAAAAAATTCCTTGGCAAAAATCCTAGTATCCAGTAGGTCTTCGATCTATGTTGGTTGAACTATAAGACCAGATAAATTCTTATAATGGTGGGTGGGGGGCCACAGGGGAGGAGAACAGAAGGTGAGGGCTACATATCTAAGCATTTATGCAACAGAGAACAGCTTAAGTCTTTCCTCACCAACATTTTTCAGACTTCTATGGGATTTTCTTTTATGATTCTTTCATTCAGTCAGCAAATAATTACTGAATGTCTATCATGTGTCTGGCACTGTGCTAGCCAGTGGGTATAGTGTAGTTAGCAAATTAAACACAGCCTAAGTCTTCCTGGAACTTACAATTCACTGAAATTTCTCACAAATTTCATAATAAAAATGAATGGTAGAGGCCCACACAAATGTGATCACCTATTTATGACAAACACACCACTGCAATTCAGTGGAAAAGGGATGATCTTTTCCATGAGTAATGCTGACACAATTTGATAACCAAACAAGGTAAACAAATAAGTAATAAACATCACGCTATATCAAAAATTATTTTTAAATTGATCATAGATTTAAATGTCAAAGACAAATAAAGCTTCTAGAATAAAAATGAGGGGAATATCTTCATGACCTTGGGGTTGGCAAGGATCTCTCAAACAAGACTCAAGTAGTACTAATCCATAAAGGAAAGAATTAATAAACTCAACTTCATTAAAATTAAAAATTTCTGTTCACCAAACCTCATCGAGTGAGAAGGCAAACCACAGACTGGAAGATTATTTATAATTCATGTGTCTATGTACAGCATGGTGACTATAGTTAATAATACTGTATAATACATATATCTGTCAAAGGACTCATAACCAGAACACATAAAGAACTCCTATAAAGCAAAGGCAAGACAACCCAATCTTCAAAATGGGAAAAAGCCTTGAATAGGTACTCCATAAAAAAGAATGTCCAAATGGCCAATAAACATATGAAAATATGCTCAATTTCATTATTACTAGGGAAGTGCAAACTAAAATGGCAAGAGAATACCATTATACAGCCCTTGGAAAGGGTAAAATTAAAAAGAATGACAATACCAAGTACTGGTAAGAGACTAGAAGTCTCTTCCACTGCTGGTGGAAGTGTAAATGAATACATCTACTTTGCCAGTCAGTATCTACTAAAGTTAGACACCTGCCTACTCAATGTCCAACAATTACATTTCTAGATATTTAATCAAGAGAAATGAGTGCCTGTGTCCACCAAAAGGCATGTATAAGAATGTTAAGTTATCTTTGTTCTTAATAGCCAAAAACTAAAAACAATCCAAATGTCCATCACAGGAGCATGGATAAACCTTTTCATACAATAGAAAACTACAAGCTTTACACAGTGGCAGTATTGTAGCCAATGAGGTTTATCCGAGGTGCAATTATTGCTAATTGAAAACTACATAGTAATAAAAAAGAATGAATTACTACTGTGCACAACATGGATACATCTCACAGACATTACATTCAGAGCAAAACAGATGCAGAAGAATGTATGATTCTATTTATGTGGAATTTAGGAACAGGTAAAACAAATCTATGTTGATACTAGTTAGGATAGTGCAAATACCCGAGCAGGGAAAAACTACGGACTGACTGGGATGGGATATAAGTTAGCCTTCTGAGATGCTAGAAATGTTCCGTAACTTGATCTAGGTGATAGTTATATAAGTGTATGTATACAAGTATAAAAAATCATGAAACTAAAGATATTGTACTGTGCCGTATGTAATATCTCAACTTAAAAAATAAAAAACCTTTAAAATAACAGTTATAACGAATGGGCTATAGCTTATCCAGAAATCTATATAGCTGAAATAATTTCTCTCATTTCATGAAAATAGCATGTATTTCACCATATGCATTTCCTCGAGCAATCACTGATGTAAAAATTATTTTAACTTCTATACTTAAGCTTTCGATAGATTTAAATAATTTTCAATAAAGTAGCATTTCTCAGACTACCAAAAATATATAACATTTAGATAAATGGTAAGAAAACCTTTCTTATATAAATTCACTTTCTAGTCAACTTTCAATTTAATAAAACATATGTATTTTTTAAAAAGGAATATCAGTTGCTTAAATCACAGACAGACTCATTGAGTTAAAAATGCTTCTATCTGGGCTTCCCTGGTGGCGCAGTGGCTGAGAATCTGCCTGCCAACACGGGTTCGAGCCCTGGTCTGGGAAGATCCCACATGCCGCGGGGCAACTAGGCCCGTGAGCCACAACTACTGAGCCTGCGCGTCTGGAGCCTGTGCTCCGCAACAAGAGAGGCCGCGACAGTGAGAGGCCCACACACCGCGATGAAGAGTGGCCCCCACTCGCCGCAACTAGAGAAAGCCCACGCACAGAAACGAAGACCCAACACAGCCAAAAATAAATAAAGTATAAAATTTAAAAAAAAAAATGCTTCTATCCTACTTTGCAGAATGTTTTTGCACATTTCTTTTAGTTACTACTATTGTGACTTCCCAAAATTTTAGGGGTTTTATAACTGAGTTGCTCCATCTCATACTAGATTGGTAATGGAGCATTTTAATAAATGATGCACCGCTGCTTGTGACTGTCTGGTATAGCACAGTGCTCTAGAGTAAAAATATTAAAGTCCAACAACCTAAATTTATATCTTGGCTTACTAGCTGTGACTTCTCTGAAACTCAGTGTCTCATCTCTAAAAAGGGGAGAATATCCAGCTTTTCAATTGCTAAGATTAAAGTGACATAGTCTAGTCTCCCAAAAGAAATAAAAGCAAAAATAAACAAATGGGACCTAATCAAACTTAAAAGCTTTTGCACAGCAAAGGAAACCATCAACAAAATGAAAAGACAACCTACAGAATGAGAAAATATTTGCAAACGATGTGACTGACAAGAGCTTAATTTCCAAAATATACAAACAGCTCATACAACTCAATATAAAAAATAAATAAATAAAACAAAACCACCCAATCAAAAAATGGGCAGAAGACCTAAGAAGACATTTTTCCAAAGAAGACATGCAGATGGCCAAAAGGCACATGAAAAGATGCTCAATGTCGCTAATTAATAGAGAAATGGAAATCAAAACCACAATGAGTTATCACCTCACACCAGTCAGAATAACTATCATGGAAAAGTCTACAAATAATAAATGCTGGAGAGGGTGTGGAGAAAAGGGAACCCTCCTACACTGTTGGTGGGAATGTAAGTTGGTACCACCACTATGGAAAACAGTATGGGGGTTCCTTTAAAAACAGAAAATGGGGACTTCCCTGGTGATCCAGTGGTAAAGAATCCTCCTTTCAATGGAGGGGACATGGGTTTGATCCCTGGTTGGGGAAATAAGATCCCACATGCCACAGGGCCACATCTACTGAGCTCGCATGCCTCAACGAGAGAGCCCATGTGTCACAAACTACAGAGTCCACGCGCTCTGGACCCCACACGCCACAACTACAGAGCCCACATGCCCTGGAACCCGCACACCACAACTAGAGAGAAGAGAAGCCTGAGCACCACAACAAAGACCCCACATGCTGCAACTAAGACCCAACACAGCCAAAATAAATAAATAAAATAAATATTTTTTTAAATAATTAAAAAATAAAAACAAAAAATAGAGGGGCTTCCCTGGTGGCGCAGTGGTTAAGAATCCACCTGCCAATGCAGGGGACATGGGTTCGAGCCCTGGTCCAGGAAGATCCCACATGCTATGGAGCAACTAAGCCCATGCGCCACAGCTACTGAGCCTGCGCTCTAGGGCCCGCGAGCCACAACTACTGAAGCCCACATGCCACAACTACTGAAGCTCACGCGCCTAGAGCCCATGCTCTGCAACAAGAGAAGCTACTGCAATGAGAAGCCCATGCACTGCAACGAAGAGTAACCCCCGCTCGCGGCAACTAGAGAAAGCCCGCACGCAGCAACAAAGACCCAACACAGCCAAAAATAATACACTAAATAAATTAAATTAAAAAACAAACAAACAAAAAATAGAGCTACCGTGATTCAGCAATCCCACTCCTGGGCATATATCCAGAAAAGACGAAAACTCTAATTCAAAAAGATACATGCACCCCAATGTTCATAGCAGCACTATTTATAATAGCCAAGACATGGAAGCAACCTAACTGTCCATCAACAGATGACTGGATAAAGGAGATGTGGTGTGTGTACACACACACACACACACACACACACATATATATATATATATATATACATATAATGGAATATTACTCAGCCATAAAAAAGAATGAAATATTGCCATTTGCAGCAACATGAATGGACCTAGAGAATATCATATTAAGTGAAATAAGTCAGAAAAAGATAAATATTATATGATATCACTTGTATGCAGAATGTAAAAATTAATACAAATGAATCTGAATACAAAACAGGAACAGACTCAGACATAGAAAACAAACTTATGGTTACCAAAGGGGAAAGAGAGTGGGCGGAACGATAAATTACAAGTACGAGATTAACAGATACAAACTACTACACATAAAATAGATTTACTGTATAAAACAGGGAACAATATTCAATATCTTGTAATACCTATAATGGAAAATAATCTGAAAAACATATATATAGCTGAATCACTTTGCTGTACACTTGAAACTAACACAATAAAACAACTATATTTCAAAATAAAGGGAGATCGTCTATATTAAAGTATTTAGAGTATGTCTGGCAAATACTGCAAAATAAATAACTATTATTATTACAATATTTTATACTAAAATACCCCTCTTTAAGAAAGCTTAATGTATTTACATTAGCATACAGAAAAATCGCTCTGATTATTCCCATTATATATATATGTCAAATAATCAGAAAGCATGACTTTTTCCCAAGGAGCTTGTGGAACCATTCATTCATATATTACATAAACATTTATTTTAAATAACAGTAATTACCATTGCCAGGCACTATGCTAAGTACTTTACACAAATTATTTTATTTAATCTTACAAAAGTCTTGTGAGTTCAGTAATGGCATTATCTCCATTTTATAGATGAAGAATTTAGGTTTGAAAAATCCAAATAACTTGCCCAAGGTCACCATGTTAATCCATCACTGGTCTGATTCCAGAGGTGGAATTCTTAACCAGAACACTCTAGGCATGCTGGATGCTATGAGGATAGGAAATGAATAAGACAGTCCTTGTCACATAGTTAACAGTATAACAGCAGAGATTAAACAATTCAGCAAGCTAGAATATATGATGGAATCTGGTGAACATCAAATAAGAGGTGCAAACACCCATGGAAGTTCAAAAATAGGAATATTTTTTAAGTTTGAGTTAATTAGGAGATAGTTCTTGAAAAGGCACAATTGAACTGGGCTTTGAAGTAAGTTTTAGATAACAAGTTTTAGACAGGGAGAAATGGGTGGAAGGACAGTGCAACGCTAAGTGCAGCCAAGAAGTGAGTTATCAATATAGGTACATGTGATGAAGCAGCTCACATTAGCCAGCCTCCTAAATTATTGAAGACTCACATTAGAGTTATACATCTGAGAGGCAGGTTTGAGACAGCACCATCACAGCAAAGTTCCAGTCTGAATCTTTAGAGCTACTCAGTCCTATACATAACCCACTCCCTGTGTTACCATATCCCCCCTCTAATCTACTTTCCAATCCTCTGCCTTCTATCACCAGGCCTGGGAATCACATTCACCACCCTAGATTTCAATCCCTACAGCTTATTACCTTGCTATTCTCTCATCTCTTAGGTAATGCCACTCTACCCTTTCCACTACATTCTTTTTTTTTTTAATTTGACCCTTGAGTACATGTCTTTTTTAATATTCTCTGTTTTGTTTTCCTTTTTATTGAGGTATAGTTTTCATCTACACTCTTCTCTAGCTCTTCCCCAGCCCACCAAATTCCTTTCCAAAGTCAATACAATTTCCTTAAATTCTGAATCTTCTCCTTGAACATTTCCTCCACCTTAGTTTAACTGAACACTTTTTATTACATAAATTATACATCATACATCTTTTTATTTACTACACTATTTTTTTAAGACTCTCTCAAGAAGAGTCCTCTCCCACTTACAAAAACAGGGGAAGGGATTAACAACCTCCTGCCCCAGCCACCACTTCCAATTAATATTCATCCTTATTGCAATAATTCCTCCTTTAAAATTCCCAAAACTTGTATGTATTATTACCTCACCCATATTGTAATTGCCATGTACTGACCCAAGACCCTCTCCAACATTCCTAGAATATTCTGATACTTGATTCATAGTTTTCCTCTCTATCATTAAAACCTACCATCATACCGAAGCTCTAAAACTTTCATAAATCAAATCACTCAGTACAGTGGACTCATCTTAATTTACTCTAGTCCAATAAACTTCTTCACATCACATTCCCATTTCAACAACATGCATTCACAAATGGATTTAACAGGGTTACACTTCTCAAGCTCACAAATGTGAACCTCTCATTCTACAACATACTGTCCTTTAACCCTTCCATTTCCTCACTCGCACTGATCCCATTTTTTACCCCCACATCGTATAATACCCTTTAACCCTAAGTAAAACTAAATTCTTTTATTCCCCCCAAATTCTTGCTCCTAGACTGATAAGCACTGCTAAAGAAAGTCACATAACTGTAGTAACCACAACTGGTACTATCTACAGACTCACACGTGTTTTAACAAATACTTTTTCAAAATTAGTTAACAGCTCTTTTATTCATCCCTAATTGACCTCCTACTCTGTTTTGAGCTCCCAATACCACTTGAAAGTCCCTCTTTCTCAAAAGATGATCTTGCCTATTTCACTTAGAAGCCATGATTGCAATATCCTTAACTTCTCAAAATTTATCTATATCTTTATCCATCTTCCCACCTTTATGCAAGTCTTATTTAACAAACTGTCCTGAGTCTATCCTCCCCCATTTCTTCTAAGACCTCACCCTATCAATTATCTCCTACCTGATATCGTTCCCTCTCCACTGAACTCTTTCCCATGCCATACAAACCTGATTTTTATAGTCTTTTTTAAATAATCCTTTCTACCTAATTTCATACTCAAGCTTGTTCCAAAATCTTTCCTTCACATCTCATCTTCTATTTCCTCACCACCACTCATTCATTTAGCCTCTTGAAATCTGGCTTTTGTCCCTACTGCTCTACTAAAATCAGTGGTAAAAAAAAAAGTGACCTACTAATTGCCAAATCCAGCATCCTCATACTGCTTTAACTCTCTGATTTACATTGCATTCACTCTCCCTTGCTTCCCAAACCTATCAAACTCCTTCTAATCTGCCTAACTGCTCACCAGTGTCTCTTCCTCCTTACTTTGAAATTAAATATATGTGATTCAAGACTTTTCTCACTGCATACTTTTTCTGTGGGTAATTCTATCCATTCCAATGGCTTCAGCTAACATCACTGCAAATAAAGTAGTTTTACCATGATTAATTGTAGATTCTGGTTTTGAACTTCAATTATGGTTCATCAGACACTGCATAATATGCAGCCATCACCTAGACCTACTGAAAAAAGAAAGGTGTATCATCATGGGACACTAGATCCTCAAGCTGAAACTGGGGGAGGAGGGAAGAGTTTCAAAATCAAGCAAGTCTGAAAAACAATGCACATTCAGTCAATCTCTTGGAGAGGCAGACGTACAGTAGCATAGCAAAAGCTCTGAAAAATCCTGCAGTAAATAATATCTTCTTATAACTACAGTTGTCCCATTTATTTGTCCATGAAACCTTTTTTCCAAGTAAGGCTCACTAACATCCTATGACAGTAAAAAAGATTAAAATTATATGTTTTGTAATCAGAAAGACCAGATTTTGAATCCCGGTTCTGCTTCTTGTATTGCCAACAGTTGCTTACCCTCCCTAAATTCCAGGTTCCTCATCTGTATATCAGAAATAATAATAACCACCTCAGAAGGTTTTTGAAAGAATTATAAGGTTTGTAAAATTCTTAGCACGCTGTTTAGTACCTAAGTACTATAAAAAATTATCTATCCTTAACTGCAAATGAGAATGAACACAGATCTCCAAGGTTGTTGCCTGAACAGTTGATAACTTGAAATTTACATCAACTTTTCTGTTTTAATTCAAAAATTCATTTGGAAGTTGTGATCTATGACTCTAATATATCTGTTATACTTCTGTTGTTGTTGTTAAACATTTCTAATGGTCATTCTCCCTTGAATGACCCATGCACTTTATTATTTCATTCAACTGTCACTAGACCTGTCTCTGGTGCCAATAATTTTTTATCTGTGTCCCCATCTAATTCACTGCTTTGATATGCTGGAAACCTGGAAATAAGATATTCATCTTTATTGGGGTAATAAATAACTTAAACACATAGATTCAATATAATAGGAAGAAAGCCTTCAGAAGCTTCTCATGAGTGAACTTTAACATACAAACCATGTGATTTCTCCTCTCATGCTTAGAGGTGTTTTATGCTTGATTCCTGATTCATGGCCACATTCCAGAAAAGTAGGGTAATCAGAGTTTTTGTGGTTCTTTTACTTACAGAATTTTTATTAACTCATTTTAAACAATAAACACAATGCATGTTAACATAACTAAAATATTTTTTAAATAACTTTAGTTTCAAAACATTGAGAAGAATGGCATTATTTTACTTTTTGCAACTCTCTTTAACATCTGACTTAATAAAAGACAGATGATTTCCTTTATATGCTTCTGCATTCAATTTGCTGTGATACATGTCATGTAGCCTCTGGAAAACTGTCCTGTACACAGGTAGAAGATTAAGAGGGAAAGGCAAACAATGTCTTAAAATTATGAAAAATGGTGTAAGCTCACAGATCCAAAAGGGACTCAGGGAACCCAGAGGTTCCCAGACCATACCTTGAGAACCAATGCCTAAAACAGATAACAGCCATGCCAGAAGCCATCCAACTCCTACAGTTGTCAGTTACGTGAGTCCACAAATGCTTGTTTTTTTGTTTAGCTTAAACCAGCTGGAATTGGGTTTCTGCTACTTGCAACTAAAAGAGTTTTGAGCAATACACTATGCAACCCTTCATAGTTCTTCCTTGTTCAGGAGAAAGTTTAGGAAAACTTAGTGCGGTCTCACAGAGGAAACTTGAAACTTCATGTCTTGTTTTCTCTCTCTACTGCTACCCGCCTTCCTTATACCTCTAACTTAGAATTCTTCCTGTTTTATTAATCAAAATTTTACCTTTGGGTACTTATGAAATTCTCACGACCATAAATGTCACTTCCAGTCATTCAAGTTCCAGTTAGCAACCCTCCTAATGAAATGGCAACTGCATGCACACAAATGTCACAAAGAATTCAGAAGCCCTTTAAGCCAACTGATTGTTCTATTTCTGAGAATCTATGTGAGAAAATTAAATATACACTATTAAGAAAAGAATCATTCTTAAAAATTAATATTCATCTCTTAAAACCAGATGAATACTGGAGAACAGCTAGTTAATATTAGATCTGAGAATGGTTTTTACTATACATTAACAATTACTTTTCAGAAAGGACAGCTCCAAAAGGGAAGTCAGCAGAAAAAGAAATCATCTCCAGAGGGATAGCTCACATAAATATCAACGTCTTTTAAGAATTAACAATTTTACTCTCAAATTTTACTTCCCACAACTACTTGCACCAAATTAACTGTAATAAATAGATAAATAAATCTAAGTGTAACCAGGTAAAGAGGATGGGATTTGCTGAAGGACAAGGCTAATATCTTGCCCTTACCCCCAAAACAATGTACTAAGCCAAGGAGAAATGCATTTATTGAAAAAAGGCTGTGCATGTTAAACTGAGGTATTATTACCCCTAAAGTTCTGTGTGAGGAAGCACACAAATGACACCAGATAAACATTGTGCATATTCCTTATGTGTCAATTTCACTTGAAGGTTTTAGGGGAGAAAAAAGTATATTAAAACAAACACCGATCTATTGGAGGCATATACATACATACATATGTGTGTATATATGTATATATATAATACATACACATACTTTCAACGGCAAAGAATACCTCTAGAATACACACACACACAAACGGTAATACTGGTTGCTCATGAAGAGGAATTTCAGGTTTTCAGCTACTTCAGGCAATGTCCCAGAGATCCATGTTCACTCTCCTTTGCGGCCAAAAAAGTTTGAGGCACACTGCCACAAGGGCACTCCTAAATAAATTTAGAATTGTCTAAATAGACTGCATAGACTGTCTATGCAACAACAGACGGCACAATAATAAATAAGAAAATGAAATGAAATAATTGATTCACTGAATGTTAGTGTACTAGAGTGTAAGCTTATTAAAGAGCCCTTGTTCCCTCCTCCTCTGGTAAGTCCACAGGACTTAACACAGAAACTGCGGTACCCTTAACGGATGAGATCTTTGACAAAAACTTGCTGACTGGGAGGGGCTCGACCTCGCGTCTTACAACTCCACTTTTGTGTTTCTAAGATGTAGTACCCAAAACTGAAGAGTCATTTAAGCCGCAAAACAATTTCAAAAACAAAAACGCGCTGAGAATAAAAACACAACGAAACATGGCTTCAAATCCTTTGTTCGACTTTTGAATCGCTTTTGGAAGAAGGGGGTGGCTAGAAAAGAAAAAGGTTATTAAGCGGGCCGGCTCAGAAGACCAAGCAAGACACGTTGTTTGCAGCACTTAGACGAGGAACGAAATGTCAATTAACATGCCCCGCCTTTCCTTCTTTGCTGCTTTTACCTGCCAGGAGGTACAGGGGGGAGAAAGAGCCGAAGTCGAGAATCAAAGGAAGAGAGGAAAGTAGGACCAAGACGCTGAGAAGCTGGAAATGAAACTGGAACATTGGTGGAATTACGAGGAAGGCGTGGCAGGAGAGCGGCAAGCCAACCGGGAAGAGCAGCAGGCCGATGAGACCCAAGTAGGGTGCTCGCGGGAGAAGGACGAAAATGAAAGGGGTGACAGGGTGAAGAGCGGCCGAGGCTTTGATGACAGCTCGGAGTGGGTCTTCGACTCGCAGGGGCCCGAGAGACCCGGGAACCTTCCATTGTGCGCGCCCCTCCACCCCACTCCACTCCACTCCCCACTCCCCTCACCTCCTCCCCTCCCCCCCGCCCGAGCCCGAGCCGGAGCCCATGCCCTCGCAGCTCCGGGCCGCAGCACCCGTCGTCGCCTGTTCCCCCCCTTTGCCCGAGGTAGGAGACAATATGCTCAGCCCTCCTCCGACCCTTTCTCACCGGATGAAGATCGCCGTCGCCCGGCCTTCCCCTTGTCCATCTTCTCCTCCTCCTGCTGGAATCGCAGTCGCTGTCACCTCAAGACCCCTCAGGCTGGGGAAGGTAGGGGAAGGGGAGAGGGGAAAAATAAAAAAAAAAAAAAGCCAGGAAAATGTGAACTGCGCTTGCGCAAGAGCCGTCGCCGGCCCTCAGACCGGAAATAAGCCACCCCTCCCACCTCCACCCGGAAATCACTTTCTGGGAGTAGTTTTCTCTGCGGGCTACCGCCGCAAGTGCTTATTAAGTGACGCTTTTTTCGTTATCTTATCCCCTGTTGGAAACTGAGACTTGGTGCTAGGTTTTAGCCCGAGATCGTCAAGGCTTTGTTGACTTTGAAGATTAAGTTGACTAAAAACTAAACCGGGGAAACTAGGAATTCCTCCACTTCACTGAATCCCGCGAGGGTACCCCGGAAATATGAGAACAAAACATTAGTCCTTTTGTGCTACTACTTTCCTCATGGACTCTCCCATATATTTGTCCTCAAGGCGCTTCCTCAGACAAAGAAAAAAAGATTTTAAGACGACAAAAATCAATAGCCTAGCTGCTGATTTAGCAGTTGGAGTGGAAATCAATTAGGTCAGCTGAGGAGAAAATGTCAGAGTAATAGAAAGGATCTCTTCAAAATTCAAACTCACCATTTTTAAAGGCCAGGAAAAAAGATAAGCTGCAGCTCAATTTTTTAAAACATAAAATGCTGAGATGCTAGAAAGTGGGTGGGTGTAAACGAATTTGTGCCGCTAATTTTTATTACAGTACTTAAAGGAATAACCCTGACCTCGAACTCAACGACTAGTACTTGTAGACTGATTTTTTTTTTAGTCCTTTCATAGGACCCATCAGTTTAGAAAACTGTCCTACTTTATTAGCCATAATGTACATATTTGAATAACTTTTTTTTTTTTTACTGTGTAAGCTTTAATCACAATAAGTTTAACAAAATTCAGCAGAGCGCTCCAGAGGCAAAATGATACTGGAATGTTCCAACAGTTTAACATCCGCTCGTCCTCCCCCATTTTACCAAGACCGGTAAAGGGACTCGTCCAACTCATTACCAGAGCCCAGGTTCGTGCTTCTTGAGCCTTGCTTCTTAATTACAGTGTGGTCTGTGCGGAGCTAGAAGTAAGCCTCCAGGTGATGATGCCTGTTGGGCCGGGGGGAGTGTCTTACAGGGCAGGAATGGCTGAAAAGCAGAAATACTTAAGGGCTTGATGAGAATGAAATTCACTAGAAGGATTTCATTTAGAGGCTCTAGTTTATTTCTGTTTAACAAATAAAAACACTGCCTACTGAAAAATATCTGAATTTTAAGTTTCCTCATAAATCAACTCTTTTAATTGAATGATTTAACTCAAGAATCATACTGGCTCAATTCATCAGCCAATATTATAGGAAACAAACTAACTGCAAATGATGGAAATAGAGCTAAGAGATGGAAACATAAAAAAGGAAATTGTAAGTAGGCCTAATCCATTTCAGTCCAAACTGACAGCTTCCTTAAAAGAAGTTTTAAAGTTTAGAAGTAAGAGGTGAACCTGTGAGAAATGAAATTATAAGAAATAATCATATCATTCAGCTTGCAAATATGTCATTTAAACTTGTCATTGAACCAAATACAGCATTTCTGCTAATAAAGACTTAGTGGGTCAGTCTGTTTCTTTGAATTGGAGGTGGTTTTGAATAACATATTTGAAGATAAATGGCCTTTAAGCTCAAGAATTTTAAATTTGCTTTTTATTTTCAAATTTGCTTTTTAAACCAGTTATTTTTATTGTTTTAGCTTTAACAATCTCTACTACATAGTTGACTGTATTGCAAACAACTATAGGACAAAAAGTTCAGTTTTTTACTTTTGAGGGAGTCATTTAACAACCTTACTTTTCCTTTTATGAAAGACTAATTACACAATCTTTTATAGTGTTTTATGATGTTCAGGAGAAAGCTTCCTTATTTTAAAATAAGAAAGACCAAAAAAAGTGAATGATTCTCTTCTCTTAGTATGTTTGTAGATAAGGTCATTTCTTTTATGTATGTTTAGCTCACACTGTATAGAGCCTTTTAAATTAAGATTATTTGAGATTAGAAATTCATCAGCCCAGTATTTTATAGGAGAGGATGGAATGGTTTGATCTTAATGAGTATGGTTCTTTATTGAGTGTTAAAAGTGCATATAAAGTGTTTAAGTTAGGTATTCATTATATTTTTGTTTTGACTAACTATACTACTAAAAGCAGTGGGTATGGTTTTTTAGTAGTTTCAAGACATAGTGGCAGTGTGAAATTGATCAACCCTTTATTTTACCCCTTAATTAACAATTTCTTTGAGGAGAGCTTAACGAAATCTAAAAAAAGACCCTTCTCTTCACAGATGAATTAACTTTAAGTACAATCTGAGTATAAACAGGTTTGGTTGGGCACTGGGTACATCTTGACTTCCTAAACTGTTTTAGAAATTAAAATCTGGAATTCCTTACCATGGGCTCCTGGAAAGCCTAGATTTTGCAAAGATATTTGGAGCACTGTGTCATGTTGCTATTAGCCTCATTTTTGTTAGTAGTTGAATCTTATCCTTAAAATATTGAGAATTCTTATGTGAAGAATTTTTCTTCTAGATATAAAGGAAGTAACACATGATTCATGAAAAATGACTATAGGTTTTTTTGTTTCAAGGATATCTTCCTTTTTAAGACAATGAGCAATTTTAACTGCCCTACAGTGTAATAGCCTATTCCTAGAAGTTATGAAAACCTGCAGTAACTTGAGGTATTTAAGCAGGAGATGGGTAATCTCTTGTCCAGGAGGCTATAGAACAAACCTTTAATAACCTAAGTTCCTTAAACTGTCATTTGGCTCTGGGGCTCAGCCCCAGGTATCCTGTACATACACCACTATCTTCTTTTTCGGTTTGTATGTTAGATTAATATATTTTTTACAGAAAAAATTATATTTGTATTAACTTCATGGCATACCTCTCTAATACTTTTTTTCTGATTTTTTTGGCTGCATAGTCTTTGATTTGCTCTTCATTTTTTTTTTTAATTGTGGTATAGTTGATTTACAATGTTGTGTTAGTTTCAGGTGTACAGCAAAGTGATTCAGTTATACATACATATACATCTTTTTTTTTTTTAACTCATGCATTCAAATTTATTTTGCTCTTAATGAGTAAGGTACAGGGGCAACAGTGTTGAGCTAAGGACTGAAATTAGTGGGGTTGACTCTCTGGACCTCACAGGAGTGAGGGAGCTCCTGGAAGGCAGGTACTATGTGTGTCCCCAGCATCTGGTACAGGGCCTGGTGTCCCAGACCCAGCTGAAGATTGAAAACACGGTAAACACCTATTTTTTTTTCAGATTCTTTTCCCTTATAGGTTATTACAACATACTGAGTATAATTCCCTGGGCTATACAGTAGGTCCTTGTTGGTTATGTTTTATATATAGTAGTATATATGTTAATCCCAAACTCCTAATTTATCCCTCCCCCCCAACACTAACTTCTTTAGAGTGTTCTGTCTTAAAATGTGATATTTATTTAGCATTTCTATGCCTTAATACATTTGGTTGATTTTAATAGAAAAATTTCATTTTATGTTACTATTTAGTAAAATTGAAGCTTTAGGTAGTTTCGTCATCTTTATCCTTTATCTTTTGGTACCCACTTACCTCTGAATAATCCCAATCAAGAAGCATAGGATCTAGGATTGGGCAATGTCCATAAATCCAAAATCTAGCTGTCAGAATTTCAGTTTCCCAGGAAGGCATATCAAGTTTAAAAAAAAAAAAAAAAGAACAAAACTTAACTACTAAACTATAGGTCCTAGGGCTGTGTACGTAGGAGATAAAACCATAAAGAAATAGAAAGCATTGATTTCTATAAAAGTCTGGAGTGCTTGCTCTTGGAGGGAGGGAGAGGGCACTTGAAGGCACTTTAGGGGGGGCTCGCAAAGCTAACCTGGGGTAGTTACAAGGGTGTCTTTATAATAGTTCACTAAATTAGGTTTCTAAGAAACTTTCCTAGGAGATTCTGTTACATACTCAAATTTGGGCAACCCAAGATTTCTAACACCTGATTTTTTTCTTTCCATCACTAATATCCTATTTTCTGTCTTTGCCTCAGGTGGCTTAAATTAATCTTCTTTAGTCTTTCCTGGGGAGAGATAGGCAGGGGGAAGAGATTTAGTTTGCTTTTCTTTGAATCTTTTACATATAAAATTTCATAAGCTCTATCATTTTCTACAGTTTACTAAATGGAATTGTATACAGGCGTAATTATTTTTCTGAAAAAACTCTCATAATTGCATTTATGTGTTGGGAAAATAAAAATAGTGCTGCTTTTTACCAAAACAGTAATTCTTAAAAGATGTTTTCCAGGGTTTTTTTTGTTTGGGTTTAGTTTGGTTTTCTAAATATATAAGTAAATAAAAACATGTTCATTGAAAAAAAGTATCTTTAGATATTTTTTCATTTTCTTAGTGAAGTATCACTCATTTGTGCTTCTTAATGTCATAGGATATACAACAGGACCTCTTTCTTAAATACACCAAAGGACTGTAATTACTGTAATAGGGTATATTACTGTGTATCCTGGGGTTAGACCCTAACTTCTCAGGTTGTAAAATTATATTTTCATAAAAGCTTACTGATCACTTGTAAAGAATGTAAAATATTGTTAAATACAACCACTTTATGATCCTAGAGAAGGAGTTTGTTAAAACCAAAGTAAGCTAATTAAAATTATTTGCATCTGTGATTCTGTTGCCCCACCCACCCTCTTCTTGTCAAATTCATAGAAAGTAGAAAGATTTGCCAGGGGCTGCTGCTAAGGGGAAATGAAAAATCATAGCTTACTGTGTACAGAGTTACAGTTTTTCAAGATGAAAAATGTTCGATGGATGGATGGTATTAATGGTTGCACACAATGTGGGTGTACTCAGTGCCACTGAACTGCCCATGTAAAAATGGTTAAAACTGTAAATTTTTTAATGTATTTTACCACAATTAGTTAAATAATTTAAAATAATTATGTTTTGCTCTAGGCATGGCTATAACAGCAGTGTCACCACCTAATCCAGGTTACTAAAAGGACCTAACTTGAAATTCTTATTAATGATTATATACTCTTTTCCCTTCTTAAAATTTCATTCAACATAAAATGACTAGATTATTCGATATAGAAAACTAAGTGACTAACAAATCCGCTCACCAAATTTTTGGTGAATGAATGAAAAATACTGTGCATTTTTAAAATCACTGGTAAAAAATGAATCTTCTCTCAGGTTTGTAGAGCTGCCTGAGTTATTTTGGGCATGTCAGTTTACCTTTGAAAGCCTCACTTCTCTATAAAATAAACATATTAGTTAAGAATATCAATAAAATCCCTTGCAGCTCTGACAAGCTTATTCTATTTATTTATTTATTTATGGCTGAGTTGGGTCTTTGTTGCTTCACGCGGGCTTTCTCTAGTTGCAGTGAGCGGGGGCTACTCTTCGTTGTAGGTGCGTGGGCTTCTCATTGCGGTGGCTTCTCTTGTTGCAGAGCACGGGCTGTAGGCTCCCGTATGAGTTGTGGCTTGCGGGCTCTTGAGCACAGGCTGAGTAGTTGTGGCGCACGGGCTTAGATGCTCCGCAGCATGTGGGATCTTCCCAGACCAGGGCTCAAACCTGCGTCTCCTGCATTGGCAGGCGGATTCTTAACCACTGCGCCACCAGGGAAGTCCCACAATCTTATTCTTAAAGCTAGGTTATCTTATTCCAACCCACTCTTTAGAAAACTGAGTATATAAAACAGTTTCTCTCCTTTATTTTAATGGACCATCTTGATTTGCAAAAGAGAAAATAAATATATATAGATGCATAGGATAGTCTCTAAGAATAATCACAAGTCAACATTTATTAACTTTAGAATTATAGAAGGAGCCTCTATAATTTTTCAGAAGCTTTGTGTGCATCTTTCTCCTGTGTATAAAGCTAGAGGATATTTCTCTTTACTTTCTTATGCCCTTAGCAAAAATTGTAAAATTCTAACAACAATGTTTAAGTGCCTACTATTCACCAGGCACTATTCCAAGAACTACTGAACAAGACAAAACAAAGTCCTTGTCTCTGCTGTTATGGAACTTTTTTTTTTTTGGCCGTGCCTTACGACATGTGGGATCTTAGTTCCCAGACCAGGGATTGAACCCATGCCCCCTGAAGTGGAAGCACGGAGTCTTAACCACTGGTTTACCAGGGAAGTCCCAAACTTATATTCTAATGGGGGGGAACAGACAGTAAGCAAGTATATGTCAATTGGTAATAAGTGCAAAAAAAAAGAAAAGGAAGAAAACTGAGTGAACTGATGAGGATGACTATAATTTTTGTGACTTTCTGTTTGAATAAAAAAAAAAAATTCCCCCAAAAAGAAATAAAAGAAAAGGAAGGAGGAAGGGAGGGAAAAAATGAAGCATCATAGACAGGGAGTAAGGAAGGATTAGAGGGGATTGCCCTTTCAGATAGAATGCTCAGAGAAAGTTTCTCTGATCAAATAACAGGTGGGCAGAAACTTGAAGGAAATGAAGCGCTATAGATATCTAGGGGAAGAGTGTCCCAATCTGTGGGCATAGCAAGGGGGATGCCCTTAAATAGGAGCTTGCTTTACAAGTTGGCAGCAAAGAGGCCAGGTGTGGCTAGAGTGAAGTAAGCAAGAGAGTGGTGGGAAATGACACCTGAGAAAGAGCTAAGAGCCAGATGATGTAACTAGATGAGTAAGCAAGTGAGAGAAATGGAGGGAAATTACCTTGGAGAGCTAAGGGTCATGGGAGACCTTGTAGGCCATGGTAAGAATTTAGGCTTTTATTCTGAGTAAGAGGGGAGACAATGGAGCATTTTGAACAGGGGTGTGATATCCAATTTAGATGTTTTGAAAAGATCGTTCTAGCTGCTATGTGTTAAACAGACTACCAGGAGATAAGAGTTTATGCAAAGAGATTAGATAGGAGGCTTAATAATGAAGGTTAGTGTTGATAGTGACTTACACTAGGGCTAGGGCAGTAGAGGTGGAGAGGTAACAAGTGGTTAGATTAGAGATATATTTCAAATAAGGGAGCCTACAGATTTGCTGATTGATCAGATGTGGAGTGTGAAAGAGAGAAAGGAAGGTTGCAGCACAAGCAACTGAAAGAATGGAGTTATTTATAAGATGGGAAAGACTAGAGGGAGAGTAGATTGAAGGGAGAGCTTTGGACGTGTTAAGTTTGAAATGGCTATTTGACATCCAAGTAAATATATCAGGTAGACAGCTAGATATGAGAGTTACAAGTTTGAGTATATTAACCAAGCAAAATATGCTACAATAAATTCTAAAGAATTGTCTACCTTTTCATTCTACAGGATACTCTGCACCTTGCTCCTGTTCACCCCACCTATACCTGTCCTTTATATATCTGTGTGCCATTTGGGTTTTCCAGTTTGCAAACTCCCATTCTTTTCCCCTGAGAATTGTTTCTCAAACAACTAGGTACAAAAGCACTTAAAGGTGAAAAAGAGTAACTGAATGCCATATACTATGTGCTATTAGAAAATACTCATTTTATTTTACTCTCTGATTGAAAGAAAAGTTAGCTAACAAGGTTCTTTAGTTCGTTGGTTTAGTTTAGTTGGTTTAGGTTTAGTTCATTGAGTTTTAAATATTCAGTATCTTTCTCTTTATTTCAGTAGAGAAAAAGGCAGTTTCCACCACAGCACCTGAATAAACAAAGTATTTTTAGATCTAAGAGATTACTGCCTTTCTGGGCAAACCTCCTCATCCATGCCAAAGTATAAAATAGACCCTCCTTTTTGGAGAGCAATTTGGCAATATCTGGTAAAATGGAAGATGCTGATATGACGTAGAAATTCCACTTCTAGGTATACTGCCTTAAGAAACTCTTGATATGTGCACAAAAATATGGCTATAAGAATGTTTGTTATAGCTTTGTTTATAATAGTGGAAAATTGGAGCAACCTAAATATTCTTCAACAGGAAAATGGTTAAACAAACCATGGCATATTCAAGCAATGGAACACTATAAACTGATAAAATGAATGACCTAGGACTATGTTTATTAACGTGGGTAAAAATCAGTGTTGAGTGAATAAGGAAGGCTGGACAAGAGATATATGTTTTTATATTTCACACTTCTCAAAAAGGAAGATCATCCTATCTTTACAGAAACTTCCATGTGTGAGACAGTACATAAAATGGTTTTTACCTATATTAGTTAATTTAATTCTCACAGCAGCCTTGTGAAATAAATGATGTTATCCTATTTTGCATTTATGCATTCAAAAAATATTTATATAGTATTTGTCAGACACTGTTCCAAGTACTGCAGATACAGCAGTTTATTAAACAAAGTTTCTGTTCTCATAGAGCTTTTATTCTAGTGAGGGGAGACAGATAATTTTTAAATATACAAACAATTATATATCAGGTGGTAATGTAGGCTATGAAGAAAAATAAAGCAGAGTAGCAGGATAGAGGGTAATAAGGATTGCTATTTTAGATAACATAAACTAAGACTCACAAGTTGAAGAAACTGAAACTCACAGAGGTTAAGAAACCTGCTGAAAGTCACTCAACGTAAAATTTGGAGCTAGGATTTAAACCTAAATCAATCTAATTCCAGAGGCTCCTATCTGTCATTTACACTCTAGGAAAATATATTAATTACATAATAGCACCTGAGATCAGCAACACTGTAGGGAAAAAAGTTTTTAAAGAATAGAGAGCAGTGTAGATAGGTTGGATGCTTTGAACAACCAAACACCTTCATAAAGTATTAATTGGGAATCAGGGAGTAAGATTCAGAAAGTGAGAAAAGAGTTAAGAAATCAAAGCAAGCAAGCACCATTTTGATTTTGCCTTAAGCCTTGATAGCAGCTTGAGTGGCACTGAAAATCATTTTGAGTGCTATTTATTGGAAGTAGGTTGTGGTTGCCAGTGTGAGTGTTAAGAAATTAAGGAGTGAGAGTATTAATGAATTTGTTAAGAACATGAATTGGAGTCAGATAGCCTCGGTACCCAATCATTTATTTAACAGTTGTTTGGCACAAGCCACTTAACTTTTTTTGTTGTTTTTTGTTTGTTTGTTTGTTTGTTTGTTTGCCTCAGAATAGAGTCTATTTGAGATTTTTTTTTTCCAGGACTTAACCTTTCAAAGTCTTTTCTTTTCCCTTTGGGCTATGTTGACAATAACTAAGTTCACTTCTCAGTCACTTTATTTTCAAATATCAGAATAACCATATCTTCTATTAGTAGATAAATTGATCATCATCTACACTGCCTGGTTCACATTTCACTTCTACTGCCATCCCCTGCCATTTATTTAATAGCAAAAATGTTTGAATGCTTACTGTGGAGATAAAGACCAACCAAATGAGAAAAGCAAAACCTATTCATTCTGAGCTCACTATAGCAAGGGAATCAGCCACCATCACTTGCATTTTGGCAGTGACTCAAAGGCAGGCAGAGGAGTGGGGAAGCTTTGTAGTGGAAAAAAAAGGGAAGGCTGCTGGTATGTCCTGACTGGACACTGTTGGCATGAGGAAGCTGAATGCAGGATAACTAGAAGGGAGGCATCCTATGTGACTGTTTAGGGGTGCATATTTGGCTTTCTCTGGTGGGTCCTAAGTTGGAAGCAGGGATAAAAATTAGGGAAGCTCTAAGTTATTAATCAAGTCTTGGCCATTTTGGACCCATTGTAACAGAAGTTATTGTTTGGCTTCTCAGATTGTCACTAGAGGTAGCAGTCTAACTTCCTGAGATTCTGACTTATAAGACTGGCTTCCTGGGCTGTTTATTGGATCAACAGATAAGGGATTGGCTTCCTGGGCAAGTTGCTGCAGGTTGTGGGTCAGAGTTCTGGTTTATATACGGTCTGGCCATTGCCATTTAGTGTATTCAGTTTCTCACTACTTTGTATCGTTCACAATTATTTTGAGTTAAAATTTTTACCATAATGTTAATGTCTTCTTAAAGTGCTTAATTCAGTATGATTTCCCACAGGAAGACTTTAGCAAGATGAAATTTTTATTTTATTTTTTCTGGTACTGACATAATATTGCTTTTCACTTTCAGTGGTTACCAGTGACTCAGGAACTGAGCTTCCGAAAATTTATCGAACAATCTGATTTACTAGAGGAACTTAAATATGACTTCAATGAAAAAGCTGAATTGAGACACACTGAGACACATAGGCCTTTTGTCTTTAACTATTATAAAAATGTCCTGGAGAGGAATAGCAAGCGCTACCAGGTCCTTGGCCATTTGCTTGAACAATACATTTATGAACTTTTGGAAAAAGTGTGCAAATTACAAAAAGTATATATCCCACCAGCGGCTGATAAGGAGCCAAGAAGCTTCTTTTTCATGAGTGAGAGAGCATTAACAAATCATCATTCTGCTCTTCTTGTCCTTCTTCAAGACCGTGGGGTCTTTAGAGCTGGTCAGTGGAGTCAGCAGGCAGTAATACATCATGGTCTCCAACATGGAAGTCAGATACCATGTATTCAAATGGCATTGCAGGCACATTATGATGTAATTGTGCTAAACCCCAATGACAATTTTGTGGACCTACAGACAGAAAAAGAGTGGAAAGGCCTTTTAACACAAAATGTTGAGTCCTCTTCCAGAAAAATGGTTCAGACTGAGAACTTTTTATCTCTCCAGCAGTCTCTCCAATGTATTCCAAAAAGATGCAGCAACACTCCTGAAGAACACATGGCTTATATTTGGGATTACTTCATTTCAAAGGCTGAAGGCAAGGATGTTGCCTTCATTGTACATGGTTATGGAGGCTTGGTTTTTATGGACTTGCTTGTTCGTAGAAAGTGGGAAGTAATGAGCAAAGTATATGCTGTTGCACTTATTGACTCTGAACATCACGTGGGACACCAGCTGGGGAGTGACATCCAGTTATTAGCATGGATAAAGCACCACTGCCGTGAATGGGTGACAAGTCCAAAGCCTTTGGATAAACCTGCAGCTACTGTTTTGAAAAAGGAGTTTCCCATGGTTTCTGCTGGTACAGAAAAACACAACTTAGCCCCTTCCTCTAGCCTTCAGTCAATTTTTAAATACTTTAGAAAAGCTTTGAAAGCCAAAGCAGCTATTAATTTCTCTCGAGTGCCCATAGTAACTAGAAGCTCCACAAAAAGAAAGCAAAGTGCTTAAGTTACTTTTTTGCCATCTAATATTGTTTTGTCCCACTGAAACTTTGCTAATGTAGATGCTAGAAGAAAAAGAATACTTCTAACTCATAGGCAGTATGTTCTGGCTTGAAATTTGATTTGTTAACTTTTTAAAAAAGTGAGTATATTCTCTTCAGTAGCCTATTGATGAACCAGGAAGTCAGTCAGTACTACCATTAATATTTTACAGTATTAGTCAAATTAAGAGTAGTCTAGTTAGAGGATCTTCTTTTGAAAAGATTTCTCAGTTTCATAGAATGACACCAAAACTGTAGTTGATAGAAATTAAAGACTAAGTCAATCTTTGACTTCTGCATTATTAATGCTATATTAAAAATATAAGTGAACATAAAAATTAAACATCATAAGCAATTCCATTCTTTGTATGTTTGTGAGTTTTTTTGTTTAAGTTTGTTGATCTCGTGTGTGTGTTTACTCATACCTTCAGCTAATATTTGAGTGTCTACTATGTACTAGTCAATACTAGTGTTGGGCACACTGGCAAACAAGGCCAACGTTGCCTTTTACCTTATTTGGAGTTCACAATGAACAACAAATTGCAAGTGTGAAGAGTGTTAAGAAATAAAGGGTGTCATGGAACATCTAGCATGAGAGCTAATAGCCTTGGGGTTCAGGGAATACTCCCTGAGAAAATGATGCCTAGTTTGAAGAACAGTAGTAGTTATCTGGAAAAACGAAGTCATAGGCAAAGGAATCACATGTGCAAAAGTCCTGAGGCAGGAGAAAGAAGTCCAGTTCAGCAGAAACTACAAGATTATGGGGGGCTTCCCTGGTGGCGCAATGGTTGAGAATCTGCCTGCTAATGCAGGGGACACAGGTTCGAGCCCTGGTCTGGGAAGATCCCACATGCCGCAGAGCAGCTAGGCCCGTGCGCCACAATTACTGAGCCTGCACGTCTGGAGCCTGTGCTCCACAACAAGAGAGGCCGCGATAGTGAGAGGCCCGCGCACCGCGATGAAGAGTGGCCCCTGCTTGCCACAACTAGAGAAAGCCCTCGCACAGCAACAAAGACCCAACACAGCCATAAATAAATAAATAAATAAATAAATAAATAAATAAATAAATAAATAAATAAATAAATAAAAAGATTATGGGGTAGTAGCGTTAAAGAAAAAATTATTCATGACATGCATTAAAGACAGTAAGGAAGATTTATTCAAAAGGGATTGCTGCAATGGGGGTTTTGTAGTAGGGGAGAGAGATTGGGCTCAACTCCAAACACAACAAGGACAAGGGTGGGGTGGGGCGGTTATAGCCAAGTAGCAGGGTGAGGGTCAGTGAATGGAAAACTACTAAGTAAAAACATTAGGGATAATACATATTCTTGCTAGACTGACTCAGTAGGATTCTCACTGAAGGTGGGCCAGGGGTGGTAAGATATTGACAGTGGAGGATGAGGAATTTTATCAGATATAATAGAGGACGTTCAGATACCAAAGGTGAGATTTTCACTAACTGACTCAGCAGAATTCCTACTAAAACTGGACTAAGCAGACCAAGGGCAGAGCCCAATGTCAGAGCCTAGTCAAGAGGAGGGCTCAGAGGAGCCAGACTCTGATTTGGTAAAGGAGAGAGGTTTTGTCTGTAGCTGCAAAGTTAAGTTAGAGAAATAAACAGGCAGCTTACTCAAGGCTGCAATGTCCATGTTAAGAATTGTTACTTTAGGACTTCCCTGGTGGCGCAGTGGTTAAGAATCCGCCTGCCAATGCAGGGCACACGGCTTCAAGCCCTGGTCTGGGAAGATCCTACATGCCGTGGAGCAACTAAGCCCATGCGCCACAACTACTGAGCCTGTGCTCTAGAGCCCACAAGCCACAACTACTGAGCCTGCATGCCACAACTACTGAAGCCCGTGTGCCTAGAGCCCGTGCTCCACAACAGGAGAAGCCACAGCAATAAGAAGCCCATGCACCGCAACGAAGAGTAGCCCCTGCTCACCGCAACTAGAGAAGGCCCGTGCAGCAATGAAGACCCAACGCAGCCAAAAATAAATAAATTTTAAAAAAAATTTTTTTTTTACTTTATTCTAATGACAATGGAAGCCATTGGATGGTTTTAGACAGGAGAATATTATCAGATTTACATTTTATAAAGAATATCCCGATTGCAGTTTAGAGAATAGATTAGAAGGAGAGCAAGCTTGGAAGCCAGGAGACCAAAATAATTTTGGCAGTAGTTTGAGAAATGCTTAATACTTTTTTTCAATTGAAGTGTAGTTCATTTACAGCATTGTGTTAGTATTAGGTATACAGTACAGTGATTCAGTTTTTTTGAGGATTATATTCCATTATATGTTATTACAAGATATTGAATATAATTCCCTGTGCTATACAATAAATCCTTGTTGCGTCTCTATTTATGTATAATATTGAGTTGGCCAAGAAGTTTGTTTGGGCTTTTCCATAACATCTTATAGATGTTACATTTGAAAAACTGACTCTGCCATATCTAATAGGACATACAAATTTTTCTGTACATAGCTCTTTCTAGTGTCTTCCTAGTGTTTTTATTCCTAGTTTTGGGGTTTTTGTTTTTTGTTTGTTTTTTGTCTGCTCCGTGCAGCATGCGGGATCTTAGTTCCCCAACCAGGGATCAAACCCGTGCCCCCTGCAGTGGAAGCGTGGATTCTCAACCACTGGACCGCCAGGGAAGTCCCTCCTAGTGTTTTTTTAACCTAGTATACACTATAATTCCTGTTATGGACTGAATGTTTGTGTCCCCGCCAAAATTCATGGTGAAATCTTAATCCCCAATGTGATGGTATTAGGAGGTGGAGTGTTTGGGAGGTGATTAGGTCATGAGGGTAGAGCCCTCACGAATGGGATTAGTACTTTTATGAAAGAAACCCCAGAAAGCTCCATTCTACAATGTGAGACACAGTGAGAACACAGCCATCTATGAAGCAGGAAGCAGGCCTTCACCAGACACTGAATCTTCTGGTGCCTGGATCATGGACTTCCCAGCGTCTAGAACTGTGAGAAATAAATATTTGTTGTCTAAGCCTCCCAGTCTATGATACTCTGTTATAGCAGCCCGAAGAGACTATGACAATTCCTTAACAGTATAGACATAATATCTCAAATTTCTCTTTCTGGACCACATCTTGAGTGGCATAATGAAAAAAAACGAAAAGCACTGAATTGTAAATCAGGATATGCAGATTTTAAATGACTCCCAGGGGGAATCCCCTGGCAGTCTAGTGGTTAGGACTTGGAGCTTTCACTGCCTCAGGCCTGGGATCAATCCCTGGTTGAGGAACTAAGATCCCGAAAGCCATAAGGTGCAGCCAAATATAAAAAATAAAAATAAAAATAAATGACTCCCAGCATTGGATAAACCAGTTACTCTTCCAGTCTGCATTTCCCATTGTGTAAAAAAGTTGAGCTTTAGAAGTCTCTACCAACACAGATAGTCTATCTAGAATGTATTTAATGCACTTACTGTGAAAAGCACCAAAAAAGTAAAAAAAAAAAAAAAAGTGTTGCCATAAAAACGATTTTGTCTTATATTTAACTAACTGAACGTTAATATTTCTCATAATCCCCAATTTACTATTTAATGTGGTAGTCAGATGTATTAGTTATCTATTGCTACATATTAGATTACCCCCAAAACTTGGTGACTTAAAACAACAAACGTTTATTATCTCACATCTTCTGTTGGTCAGGAATTCAGGAGCAGCTTAGTTGGGTGATTCTAGTTCAGGATCCCTCAGACGAACACACTCAAGACTGTCTGAAGGGCTTTCCTGGTGGCACAGTGGTTAAGAATCCACCTGCCAATGCAGGGAACACGGGTTCGAGCCCTGGTCCGGGAAGATCCCACATGCCACAGAGCAAGTAATCCCATGCGCCACTACTACTGAGCCCGTGTGCCGCAACTACTGAAGTCCACCGCAATGAGAAGCCCACGCACCGCAACAAAGAGTGGTGCCGGCTTGCCGCAACTAGAGAAAGCCCATGCGCAGCAACGAAGACCCAACGCGGCCAAAAATAAAAAAATAAATAAATTTATTTTTTAAGAAAAAGACTGTCTGAAGCTGCAGTGATCTAAAGTTGGGCTGGCTGTTGGCAGGAGGCCTCAGTAACTTGCTATATGGGTTTCTTCCATAGGCTGCTTCTATTAAAAAATTAACCTGGGTAGTGGCTAGCGAAGATGGCGGAAGAGTAAGACGCGGAGATCACCTTCCTTCCCACAGATACATTAGAAATACATCTACACATGGAACTGCTCCTACAGAACACCCACTGAACGCTGGCAGAAGACGTCAGACCTCCCAAAAGGCAAGAAACTCCCCACGTACTTGGGTAGGGCAAAAGAAAAAAGAAATAACAGAGACAAAAGAATAGGGACGGGACCTGCACCAGTGGGAGGGAGCCATGAAGGAGGAAAGGTTTCCACGCACTAGGAAGCCCCTTCGCGGGCGGAGACTGCGGGTGGCAGAGGGGGGAAGCTTCGGAGCCACGGAGGAGAGCGCAGCCACAGGAGTGCGGAGGGCAAAGCTGAGAGATTCCCGCACAGAGGCTCGGCGCTGAGCAGCACTCACCAGCCCGAGAGGCTTGTCTGCTCACCCGCCGGGGCGGGCGGGGGCTGGGAGCTGAGGCTCGGGCTTCGGTTGGATCACAGGGAGAGGACTGGGGTTGGCAGCGTGAACACAGCCTGAAGGGGTTAGCGCACCACAGCTGGCTGGGAGGGAGTCCGGGAAAAAGTCTGCAGCTGCCGAAGAGGCAAGAGACTTTTTCTTGCCTCTTTGTTTCGCGGTGCACAAGGAGAGAGGATTCAGAGCGCCGCCTAAACAAGCTCCAGAGACGGGCGCGAGCCGCGGCGATCAGCGCGGGCCCCAGAGACGGGCATGAGACGCTAAGGCAGCTGCTGCCGCCACCAAGAAGCCTGTGTGCGAGCACAGGTCACTTTCCACACCGCCCCTCCCGGGAGCCAGTGCAGCCCGCCACTGCCAGGCTCCCGTGATCTGGGGACAACTTCCCAGGGGAGAACGAATGGCGTGCCTCAGGCTGCTGCAACGTCACGCCAGCCTCTGCTGCTGCAGGCTCGCCCCGCATCCGTACCCCTCCCTCCGCCCCGCCTGAATGAGCCAGAGCCCCCGAAGCAGCTGCTCCTTTAACCCCGTTCTGTGTGAGTGAAGAACAGACGCCCTCAGGCGACCTACACGCAGAGGCGGGTCCAAACCCAAAGCTGAACCCCGGGAACTGTATGAACAAAGAAGAGAAAGGGAAATCTCTCCCAGCAGCCTCAGAAGCAGCGGATTAAAGCTCCACAAACAACTTGATGTACCTGCATCTGTGAAATACCTGAATAGACAACGAATCATCCCAAATTCAGGAGGTGGACTTTGGGAGCAAGATATATTAATTTTTCCCCGTTGCCTTTTTTTGTGAGTGTATATGTGTATGCTTCTGGGTGAGATTTTGTCTGTATAGCTTTGCTTTCACCATTTGTCCTAGGGTTCGGTCTGTCCTTTTTTTTTTTTTTTTTGTACTTAAAAAAATTTTTTTTCTTAATAAATGTTTTCTTAATAATTTTTTCCTTATTTTCTATTTTTAAAAATTAAAAAAAAATTTTTGTAATAACTTTTTTCATATTTTTTATTTTAAAAAATTAAAAAATTTTTTCTTAATAAATTTGTTACTTAATAATTCTTTTCTTATTTTTTATTATAAAAAATTAATAAATTTATTTTTAAAAATTAAAAAAAAAATTTCTTAATAATTTTTTTCTTATTTTTTATTATAATAGCTTTATTTTATTTTATCCTCTTTCTTTCTATTTTTTCTCCCTTTTATTCTGAGCTGTGTGGATGAAAGGCTCTTGGTGCTCCAGCCAGGCATCAGGGCTGTGCCTCTGAGGTGGGAGAGCCAACTTCAGGACACTGGTCCACAAGAGACCTCCCAGCTCCACGTAATACCAAATGGTGAAAATCACTCAGAGACCTCCATCTCAACATCAAGACCCAGCTTCACTCAACGACCAGCAAGCTACAGTGCTGGACACCCTATGCCAAACAATTAGCAAGACAGGAACACAGCCCCATCCATTAGCAGAGAGGCTGCCTAAAATCATGATAAGGCCACAGACACCCCAAAACACACCACCAGATGTGGACGTGCCCACCAGAAAGACAAGATCCAGCCTCATCCACCAGAACACAAGGACTAGTCCCCTCCACCAGGAAGCCTACACAACCCACTGAACCAACCTTAGCCACTGGGGACAGATACCAAAAACAACAGGAACTACGAACCTGCAGCGTGTGAAAAGGAGACCCCAAACACAGTAAGATAAGCAAAATGAGAAGACAGAAAAACACACAGCAGATGAAGGAGCAGGGTCAAAACACACCAGACCTAACAAATGAAGAGGAAATACGTAGTCTACCTGAAAAAGAATTCCGAATAATGATAGTAAGGATGATCCAAAATCTTGGAAATAGAATAGACAAAATGCAAGAAACATTT